>NW_017257294.1:4585165-4593693 GCF_001594055.1 Mycetomoellerius zeteki
AGGAAATAGCGAGGGTTGCATTGAAAGGGTCCTTCCTGTCCACGACACGCGATGTCATATCACGTTATTGAGAGCTACTTGTCACTCCCTGCTTTGCCGTCATAGCAGGACGGGTACGTCCATGCCGATCATTCAATTAATTCGGACCTCACGCATATATCGGCGATCATCGTTCGCAAGCTCCACACGACTAGCATTGTCATTTAATAGAGATTTCCCAAGAGTAGTGTTTGCTATCGGTTTCGTGTTCGTATTTCTCAAAAAGCAAATACGGCTGGTGTTTTACAGCAAATAATTAAAAAAACATGCTATTCATTTTCAATTATATTTTACACATCATATATTTCGTATATAGCATAACAAATAATATTATGTAAAATTGTTGTACAAAATAATTTTAATTTTAATCGTAATAATTCGAAGAGAGAGTACATGAATATATAATAATAATAATAATAATAAATCAATATATTAATAAAACTATTTTCAATTATTTTTACTTCTACTGTTTTCATTTATTATCTCTCTTCTATCATAAATTTAAAAATTCTATGTAAATATTTAATAATTTTATTGTTTATTCTGATGAAAAAAATATATACTATAGTAAAAAAATATAATACTATAGTTTCTGCCGAATGAAATATATTGAAACTTATACCTTACTTAAATTTGGCAAATTTCATGTAAAGATTTTTTTTTTTTTAAGTTGCTTTTCTTCTTACTTTTAAAAAATTACACAATCTTCTGTGATTAATGATCTCATTAATAAATATTATGCATTTTTACCGTTAAATATATATGATTGTGTCTTTGTTGTCTTACTCGTTATTTTTGCGGAAAGTTTTCCTTTGAGGAATATTCGATTCTGGAAAAAGGGAAGAAGTGGTCATCCACGTGACCCTCGAACTATTGCCGTTCCTATCGCATTCGGTGCAGTCCAGTTTCATTCGAGCGTGATATAATAGCACATAGAGAGTTGAACGTGCCCGACCGTTTGACTGGCAGCAGTGCAGATTATTGGCCTCGTGGGTCACAGGCCTTGTACCATTGCCGTTAGGCGTTCATTTATAAATGTCGTAGTTCTGACAAAGAAATTGATTACGATTGTAGCAGATAATCATCGATACTAACTCTCGTTCAGTGACCACAGTGTTTTCTGAACGATCACGCAACGCGGTGGAACGGGCTTACAGAGAAACGAAAGAATATATACTTTTTCCGCTTCTCTCTTCCATGTCTTTTATGTGAAATCAAGAAATCGTTGCCATTTTAATATAAAAACCGATAGCGATAAGCGGATTTCGTCGCTGTCTATATTAAAATCTATTCTTTAATTTGATCCTTTCGCGCAAAAGTCGAAGTCTCTCTCTCTCGAAATTTATTTAATATATTATAATACTCAGAATTTTAATCAAATTTTAAAGCAATAATCTCATTCTTTAAATATTACCATTAATACATTTTAAAATAGAAACGGCTGTATTTAACAGGAAAAGCAGCTTTGCAAGTGTTGTAAAGTTCTTTAATATGATTAATTTTGTCTTTAGTTCCTTACTGTATCTAAATAAACTAGTCTTTAAAGAATCTTACAACAAAGCGGCTTTTTCTGCAGAACGTGTAGCCAACGTTAATATAATTGTGTAACACGATTATGTAACAAAAGAAATTTTATATTAAACTAAATATTACTAAAATAGTGGAAAAATTTAAAAGCAGTATTCAGAGTTTTAATCAAATTCTGAAGCAATATTATTTAATCGTTAATACATTTCATAATAGAAATGGTTACGTTCAGCAGAAAAAGCAGTTTTGCAATTATTGCAAATTAAATTTTTTATGATTGATCTTGCCGTTAGTTTCTCACTGGATCTAAATAAACCAAACACATAAAAAAATCTTAATGAGCTGCTTTTTCTGTTGAACGTAGTCAATATTAATATAAAAGAAATTTTGCGCTAAAATAAATATTATTAAAGTATTAAAAAAATTTAAAGACAGTATTATGAAACATTCTCATTAAAATGACAATGTTAGAAAATATTTTCTATCGTTAAAATGTTTTCTTGAATTATTGACAAGAACTGCGATAATACAGTATTAAACATAAATTCACTTTGAACAATTTATAATTTATAGCAGAATTTAGCATAGAATTCTATTTATAATTCGATATTCTGTAAAACATGAAACTAATTAAAATCTCAGAATACACACATAATCATGCCGTAAATTTCAATACAATTAATTAAGTAGATAGAATATAAAACAATAAATAAAATTCTATCTTGAAATCTCTGACGCGGATTTATAGATCGTCTAAAGTGAGCTTAAAAGAGAATCCCGGAACAGTGAGATAGAATCTTTAGAAGCCGGAGAACGGAGAGCCTTCTCATTCGGGGTTTAAGAGAAGAGCCTTGAAAGTTTCCTTGAAAATTCAGAAATTCTCAAATTTTCACCAGAAGATTCGTGCGAGCAGCCGATTCCTCCTCGCAAGGATTCCGCACCCGCTGTCGCAAAATGAGACCGATCCACCCCAGCGGCTGTTGCATCCTGACGTGGTCCGCCGGCGCTCTCTCCTCTCTCGCCGGCTAAAATTGCACGTTGCGTTCGGCGGAACGGTGGGGGATCAAGAAGTCCCGCAGGTGGGGAGAAAACGAGACTCTCGCCGGCATTGCCGGCGGCGGAGTAGGGGTAGCGTAGTCGCGAAGAGTAGACGAGTGGGGGCTCCCTCTGGTGGGTGTCTCGTGTCAGTCGAGCCGTGTGCCGCGTCGCGGTAGTGTCGCGCAGTAGTGCACCGTTTCGCGCGTTCCGTCGAGCCACGACGATGACGTCTTCCTCGTTCTGACTATGAGCGACGCGCGCGCTCATCGCGAAGATCACTGGGCACGTTCATCCCGTTCGTCGTCATCGTCGCCGTCATCGCCACCGGCGTTTATCTCGATTCGCACATCGCGGGCCGATCGGGCAAGCCGCGCGTCAGGGATACCAACGGACTTTCGTCGTTCGTTGCCGCGTCGCCGTGGTTTTTCGATCCTTCGAAATCTTAACGATCGCGATCGACCGGACGATCGTTTTTTCCAGTTCGCGTCCCAATCCATTCGTGTGTCTGTGCGCAAAGGGGGAAACTTCAACGCGTGGAATAGCCGACCGTGACCGTCGCGAGTGACTGCGCCAAGTTCTACCGAAGGAAGAAGCCGCAATTCTCGAAGAAACTGCACCGGCGGAGCGCCGTCAGTTCGCCGTGTTGTCAGTAGGCGTCAGACGCGTCCGACTTTCATTTTCTCGTCCGTTTTTGTGTACGTAACGGATTTATCGGAAACGAGTAACCGAGGCGGACAGCTCGTCGTTCTATCGCGTGAAACGAAGCCCTAAGTGACGGTGGCGCGAGTTTCAAAATCGTTGCGATAGGAAGCGAACGGAGGGTCGCATCACCGGCGTTGCCAAGTCTCGTGCTTTTAACGGAAAGAACCCGAAGTCTCGTCCGTCTTCATCGACATCTCGACGTCGATCTCGCGCTGATCTACGGATCGTCTTCCATCGAGGGGGAACGTCGGATATTCGACGGCAGGATTTTACACGGGATTCGCTCGCGGGACCTTTCGCGAATCTTCGTCAACGGTCATCTCCCGGATTTCTTCCCGTCGGAGCCCGCGAGTTCTCTGAAGTTGGCGGTTTGTCTCATTTTGTCACGATAAGTACTGATGCGTCAAGTTACAAAACTTGGCACGCGCGAATTGTGATCCTGAATTAAACTAAGCTAACGTATTTCAGTTTCACATCGTAACGCTTCTTCTGTTTATCCGCAAGTCTCCGGCCGTATCGAAGGCTCTCTCGAAGGCAGGTGCCATAATAAAAGAAAAAGACGTTAAATACTACGAAATAGTGCGTCGCATTGGAGCCTCCTATTTTCCCCGAGGAGGCACTCTTTCTGCTCCGTTTTCAAGTCATGGTATTGCGATTTTGTTTGTGGATTGGATATCCATTCTGAAAAAAAAATAAGACAAGAAGAAGAAGAAGCTCGTCTCGTTTCCTCATCGATCGCCGATCACGTAATTCCGGTGACGCGGATCAGTTGATAATCTTTCGCGAGCGCGCGGTGGTGTAATTTTACCGATGCCCGAGTATTGCGATAGCGATAGACTTAAAGAAAAAAGAGAAACCTGCCTAAGAGAAACGAGAAGACAGAAATAAACCGCGTCATTGAGCGGCAACGTGTCGGATTAATTTCCAAGAGCGCGGTGCACAGAGAGGAGCGGAAGGTGCGGAGCACGACGGGATTTATCGAGACTCGGGTCTGCCGTCGTACGTACCTGAAAGGACTGTCTGTCGCGTGTGTGTGATCCCTCTAAATTTCTCTCCCCCCAAATCTTTCCCCGCCTATGTTTCACGCGCCGCGCGAAGTAGAACGAGATCCGACGCTTCACCCTCGGGCTCTCCGCAGTGCCGTTCCGTCTTTGCGTCTATCCTCTAGAATCCGCACTCGAAAACCCGAACGAGAAAGCACTCCGGGCACATCGACGAGACGACAAAGCGAGAAAGGAAGGGAGACAAAGGGAGAAGAGAGAAGAGCAGCGATCTCGAGTCTGTCACCCGTGTATCTCATGATGAGTCGAGGAGCGGTACATGTCAAGCGGCGAACGTGACCGCCGCAAATTACCTCCCTCCCCCGTCGACGCCCCGCGTGTCCCAGGGTCGCCGGCGAGACGACCCTCGTTAATACCGCAGTCGATCGTGAGAGGAGAATGTCGCGCTAGGAGAAGAGGACCCCGATTTACTTGCTGAATCGATCTACTTTCGACGATCCTCCCCTCGATGGACGTTACATCGTCGACTGGAGGGCGACCTCGCGGGACGGTAGTAGCCGCCGACGAGTACAGCGGATAATAAGGCGGGATCGTCGCGAAACGGAATCGTCGGAGGTGCGACGAGGAAAAACGGCTGCTGCAGAAGGAAAGACGATTTTGAAGAGAAACAAACGAGCGGGGGCGTAGTCGTGGCCCACGCGCGTACAACGTGAGAGCGTCAAGATGACCATGGCAAGCAACATCGTGGTCGAGTGGCTGCGGTCGCTCCACCTCGGCCAGTACTCGGAGTCGTTTATCGATAACGGCTACGACGACCTTGAGATCTGCAAGCAGATCGGCGATCCGGATCTCGATGCGATCGGCGTCTTCAATCAGAAGCATCGCGCGCGTCTGCTGCAATCGGTGAAGACTCTACGCGAGGAAGGCGCCGCGAGTGTATACTTCACGCTGGAGGAGACGAACGACAACAGCTGCGATAATATCAGCTCCAAGTCGTCGAGAACGTCGTCCGACAGACCACCCAGCGATAAGGAGGCGCAGCGTGCGTCGCCCACGGCCAGCTCCTCCAGCGGCGGTCAGGAGCTGACGAAGTTCGCGGACGAGTACGAGGAGGGCAAGGCCGAGCTGGTGAGAATTCCCAGGATGCAACTGAGGATGCTGCTGCAGGAGAAGCTGAGACACGACGGCATCAGGCTGGCCTGTCAACCGTACACCACACCGGTAAGTCAATTTACTTTGGAGGGAAACTCCGTTACGACGTGTAGTCTGTCGCAAAAGAATACAGATATCGACGAATATCGTATAAGTTGAAGTCTTAGATTTGGAGAACGATATTGACGTCGAGATAGCAATCTCGAGTAACGAAGAGAAAAGTCGAGCCAACAGGATATGTTATTTTGCGAAGAAAAAAAACGTTCAATTATTATATATTTTTTAATAATACAATATTAAAATGAAAAATATTACGAAATTAATAAATTAATTTTCGATTACATTTATATTCGTTTGAAATGACAAAATCAGTTCGATTTACTTTTCGAAATTACTAATTCACGAATTTACGATTTAATTTTCGAACACGGGAATAATTCGTATTTGGTTAAAATGAGATTAGTATAAAAGCTCTAGAATATAGTTTATATATATTTATGTAAACGCGCGTGATATACGCGCGCATGTACAAGTATCAAGTTTATAATACAAGTCTAAAGCATACAACATGAATTATTATGTAAATTAAATTGCATATTATATGACGAGAATAATATGACTATACGTATAGTAAAATGAATATTGTGTGAATGATGTATATTTTTCCTAAGGCTTTGTATTTTATTGTCTTTTTTACACAACAACGGTATAAATAGCCTATTTACGACTTAACGTAAATAGATAAAATTATCTCTTTAAGAATATTCCATCTTTCGGCTAAACTTCGCTCGCTATCTTACTCTCTTATGCTCTCACTCTTTTATTTTTTTGTTTATCCAGTATATAAATTACCACATTACCTGAAGATGGAACAACCAGCCCTAAAATATGTAATTTTTAATAACATATTAATCTTTAAAATAAGTAATTTTAAATACAAGAGGTTTAAGCCAATTAGAACCAACATTAGGTGACTGTGTGTTCAGAATTTATGATACATACAAAAGAATTTTTACACACCTGCTAATTATTCTCTAATTGGCTTAAACCTTTTATATTTAAATTTATTTCTTTGAACTCCTGTATATTTTCTATATTATATGTGATTTTATCTATTTACGTTACGTATTAAATTAAATTGCTAATTAATTCCAACTTCGTAAACGATAATGCTATCTGCTCTTCGTGAGACGCCCGACAATGTGTCGCGAGCATAATTCTCTTCCATTTTCCCCACGTTATCCACGTCGACGAGCACGCGTCGTCTTTAATACATTACGATACGCATCGCGATTAGCCACGACAATGATACTCGAATTATCGAGTGAATTATCGGACGAGCATTCAGGTGTGCCAGTCACAAGGGGAGGGGGTATCTGAGACGATGATAATGCTGAAAACTCGCAGCCCTCACGTGGCACGCCCTACGAGCGTAGATAATCCCCTGATTCATTATTTCGTTGCATTAGCCACCAGCCGGAGATAAGAACAAGCGTGCCATGTTTTACTCTGCCTCCATGCACGTTCTTATTCTCCTCTGATCCTCCGACAAGATGGTCGATCATATATTACATTTTCACTTTTCTTATGGGTCTAATTTCTTAAGAATTTTAACGAAAGTTTTAACGTTCAACGTTTCTACGTTACTTACGTGACTTTTTTAATGCGATTACTCGTCCAAAGTGTTTCTGACACTCCATTATATCTCAATTTTCATTATTCTCTCTTATGATTTACGATTTAAATAAAGATTAATAATATTTTATACATCCTTTATATAAATGCAAAAATTTTTTTAATTGTGTAATATAAGAAGGGTACGACTTTTTGCAAACTGGGATCGTTTTATTTCTACATTTTCTTATATATTTTTTTTTCATAGAAACCAAAAGTTATAATAATGAACGTTAAACTAAAAAATTGGTACGAAGTTTTAATAACTGACAACGATTTCATAATAATGTAAATAAAGATTTTATTCTTTATTTCCGTTTACCAATTTTTTGCTTCAGTGTAGTTATTATAATTTTTGTAGTTATTATAATTTTCGCGAAGAAAAATTATATTTAAAAAAATGTAGAACGGTCGCAAAAAAGTGAAAATTGCACTCTCCTTTGCGCTAAATAGAATAATATAGAATAAATAGCATGCATACATTTAACAAATTAAGTGGGAGTGTTCTCAATATTCTAGAATAATGAAGGATTAATGTAATTCTGACGAGAGACAAACAATTTTAATTTTCGTTCGTTTTAAACATATTTCTTTCTAACTTATGTATATATAGGTATGGTGTTACACGTTTGCTTCGTTCTTTATCACGTGTCAGCATGTTATCACAATGTAAAGTTACAAATGCATCTTTGCATCTCGACCTTGTTACATTTATAATGTAGTGTAAAACATATTTTCCATGCAGTTGGTCTAATTAAGGTACGGATATGACCGCTAAGGGACTTTCTGTCAGTTGAAATACATTTTCTCCGGAAAACTTTCACATGTGTTACCGCGAGGTAGGAAATACCTACACAGTAGAAGCTTCACATTCGCGAGGTTTATATTCTATAAAATTGCAGGGAATATGGAAATTGTGAATACGAAAAAGAAAAGTACGAATATAAAAAGATTTAAGGTTTTTGATGAAAGAAAGAATATATAACAAGGAAAAACGCGTTCAAAAATGAGAAACTCATTTTTATTTTATCGTCTTATCCGGCTCTGTTGTAATTTAGTGCAGTCAAGAAACAGAACAGGATAGAGAGAGGCAGGTACAGAAATAACGTTGCACTGAATTTTATATATGTTCTGAAAACGGATTTTTAGTATTGTATCCTAAAAAGAAGTGAATATTTTTCGAAAAAGGAAAGAAGAAATTCTGAGCTCAATGTAGACAAAATAGTAAAATTTAAAATGGACGCATTACACAGAAAGGACTTTTATTGAAGTATCTAAAAATTTAGCTACATTGAAAGAAAAGATTGGCTGCAACAAATTAGATGGTAAAATATGGCATAGCATTTTTAATTGATTGCAGCAGCCAATTTTTGATTGCAGCAGCCAATCGAAATC
>NW_017257294.1:4593768-4612378 GCF_001594055.1 Mycetomoellerius zeteki
CAGCCAATTAAAAATGCTATGCCATATTTTACCATCTAATTTACTGCAGCAGCCAATCTTTTGTTTCAGTGTAGATACGGATCTAAAAATAATAATTTATTGGACCATGAAAATGATTACTTAGGAATCTCACGCGGAAAAAAAATGTAGCTGTCGTAACTAAAAATTACATGTGGTAATTAGGTGGTACTAAATGGCAGGTGTAAAATATGGACAGCTAAAATATAAGTATTATATAGCTAATGTCTTAGGTGTGATATCTATATTATAGCAGCAACAGCAAATAATTTCACTGTAATAAATTTATAGTTACGGCAGCAAATATATTATAACAAACTAAGATTAGCTGCGGCAGAGAAAATCTTTTTTTCTGTGCAAGCATGATGAGAAATGCTATAAAAAGTTTTTGCTAACTAAAGCACTCTATATAATTATTCATGATCCAAGAAAATTATTTTTAGATCTGTATTTAATTAAATTTTTAGATACTTTAACAAAATTATTCTTTCTGTGTAAGAATCATCTTTCAATGATGTGTTGCTTCGATTTATTCTGTATATTTTTGTTAATTCGTGCGTAAAAATGAATGAATTTTATATTCATAGATACGAAAAAGATTTCGCATACGAAATATTCAAATAAAGAATGCTCGCGAACGTGCATGTATGTACTTATTGTATTTATTTCTGCACTTTAACAAGTAAGAAGCTCTTAACGTAGTTAAGTCGCCCCGCTGAGATTTCGATCCTCATAATTTTGTTGATAAAGTTGGATATACCGTAAGGATGTACAAGTCCTACATGCATACTCGTAGCACATATACATATAGTTCCAAAGCGCGACGGTAATGCGAACGACTACGAGCGAAACGAAATCACGAATCGATCGGGTGAATCGCAAGGTGCATTGAGGACAATATTCCTATTGTCTGAGATATATATATATGTATATATATACATATATGTAAAATTAGTGGTGGATTTAATTAGGAGTTTGAGGAAGGCATCGTTGCTTATCGTGTGAATTTGGTTCAGTTGTATATATAGCTTGATACATTTCCGACATATATACGCTTATGATGCAAGAAGCACGTCGAGATGGAAAATTTAATGGAAAGATTTAAATTTCTCGCGTATACAATTTTTCTTCACACTGACTCATATTTAAAGCTACTTTATTTTTTTTGTATCTTTTATTATTCCATGTGATGAACAATGTGAGGCGCGTATATCAAAAGCCGTGTACATCAAAACTCTGTTTTAATTTCTCGAATTTTTTAAACATAGTTTTCTCATAAAGAATAATATGACATTCATGAAGATTAGAATGTTCATGAATTGAGATTTTTCATGAATTTTCGAAATTTCGTATTATTTCATTTAATGAAAAAATCAAATAAGCTATGTACTTATAAATGTATTCTGTGTTTTTAATAATTAAAATGATATAAACATTAATTTAATAAATACAGGATTTCAAGAATTATTTATATGACGTTGGGTATAAGATACTTTGTATTTTTGCTTTCAAACTTCGTTCAATCTGCACATGAAGAAATTTTTATTTGTTGTGTACTTCATTATTCGACACGGTATAAAATGCGCGATTAATTGGACATCAGGAATAAAAGCTAACAGCGTCAAGTGACAATTTCGAGAATGATTAGTCATATGCTCGTTATCAGAATTACAAAGCCGCGGAGCTTCATCGTTCTGGAAACAAGTTTAAAGCCCCGCTTTGTTACTAATGAGTCAGAGAATACGCGCAATAATATCCTCCACATGTATCCATGTTTGTTAATTAACCGCACGGCGAGACGACGAAAAGACAGTCGTGTATTCGGAAAGGCGTGTGGCTTTTATTGTGCGAATAAGTTTGGCATTACATTCATAACGTTACACAGATTAATGTTTATACCGTCTATCGTTTCTTTTTTCAGATAGATTCTTTTTTTCTAAGTTTATTGTTTAGACATGTTGAAACAAAACACAACGAAAAGTATAATAAAATGAGAATTTATACAAAAGAGAATTTAATTACTGGAAAGAGTCATACACTTAAAAAAATATCGGTATGAATTTGACACCATGCGATGTCTATATAATTTCACTGTGTTAGTGTGACACCGATATGCTGTGAATTTAACACCATGTTTTAAATCCATACCATGACGGTAATGATATATACCAGAGATTATCCATCACATCATGTTGATTAATATTAACATCAACATGATGAGAATTATATAGATGTTGTATGGTATTAAATCCACAGTGATATTTTTTAGAGTATAGACGTAAGAAATTTATATAAAGAAAAATAATCATTAGTGATATATGATAAAATTTAAAGAACAATTTCTAAATGCAATATTTTAACGTATTATAAAAATTATCATTGTATAATCAAGATCATCTATATAATTCTTTCACAACATCATTTATACAATATTAACATGACAGTTCTATTTAAAGTTTTCGAAAATATAAATGTTCTGCACACTTATTGCGAATACATTGAGCAACTTTTGATTAAAGAAAACAATGATGGATACACTCGCGATGTATCGAAAAATTATCTTTTTAATATCAAAATACAATTACAATTTTTCCGTTTTTTTTCGACAAGTGGTGTAGATATAACACCGTGACAAGTGTTTTGTTGAAACATTTTGCAAAATAATTTTGTTTACTGAAATTTTTCATAGTGACTGCAAATCGCTGCGTATAACTGAAGCTCGCAATTGGAATGCATCGCGAATTTACGAGTACGCGTGGTGGTTTTTATTTTTACACATCGTCGATGTCCATTTAAATTAGTTCGCAAACTTTAATTTATTCCTCTCGCGAAACGCATGATTTTTTAGAAACATTGCTCTGTAAACGAACCATATACCTATATTTGACAATAGAGATTATAATAGGACAATGTTTTCGTTTAACAATTATGCAAAGAATCATTGTGAAGTATTGTAGATTATAAACAGATTTTTATAGATTATTAATATATATTATTAATATATATAAATCACAATATATAAGAATTATTGCATTATTGAGAATAATAATAGTTGATTTAAGACATAACTAATTTCGAATTTTAATCTATGTTATTTAGTTAAGTTTTATGTTTCATCAAGTTTAACAGTACTTGAACAGATAATCCTTGTTTTTCTGTGTAAATTCCAAGCGGATTTCTGAAATTAATTTATTATTAAAACTACTGACAGCTTAATTACCACAATTTTGCGTTTGTTGCTACGTGCAGGCGAACAATCGTAGCACTTTTGGTTTCGACGCTTTAAAAATAGAAGATACATGTAACGCTACAGAAAAATATATTGAAAAATATTCTAGTACAGAGAGATTTAATTTTATCGAAATTTAATATTGAAACTTAATCAGAAAAAAAATATTGAATGTTGTACATTATCGGAAAGAAATTGTAATGAACATTGGATTGGGTAAAAAAATTCCGCTAAAAATTAAATTTGTTCGGATTTTATTATATAATTTGTTTTATTATAAACTATGTGATAATTCACCCTTATCATTTTCAAGGCTGATGCATGATTATACAAGTGATTGTATTGATGCAAATTTTATTATCTTACGAACATGTATTGCGATATAAAGTATTTTAATATAGGTATTATTGTCTCGAAATAGACGCTGTAATACATTCTTTGCGTGATAGCGTGACCAATCGATCGAACAGCTATGAAAATTGCAAATTGAAGTGCAGAAAAGTTCCTGCGAGTTGCATGGAGGGTCATCGAGCGCGCGATTACTCATGCACGCCGATTCATTTATGAACTTTTGGGTGGACCAAATGATACTCGCTTTCATTTACGTTCCCAATAAGCGCGAGTGCTCTTTCCGTGTACACTGTTTATGAAATTTTAATACGACTGGTTCAACGATACAAACCAAATGACAAATTTTCCATCTCCGACTTTCTTTTTCATATACAATTCGTGATTCTTTTACAAACGTTAAACAGAACTTAACTAATTTTTTGTTTTTTTTTTGTTTTTAATTTAAAGGCTAATACAAATTTCTTGTTCTTGATAAATGTAACTTCTTCTTTTATTTAAGATATCGATAACTGTAATAACTTAAGAAGATACGAATTTGATGAAAATCGATTATTTTATTATCGATATAATGAATATCTTCCTATCTCAATGCAAGAGATAATAATGAAAGCCGCAGTAATTTCAACTTTTTCGAAATTTAAATATTTTCAACGTAAAATATCCTCTGAATTGCATCGTGCAAATCATTAGCGTATCATCGTAACTTCATTTGACAGAAAACAGCGGCAGCTGAACTGGATCACGATGAAGTTTTTACATATTCTATCTCGTATTTCATAAATTCGCTAATTTTCGACCACGTGTGACCCGCAAATGTTCGAAAGACGATTTATTTTATAACTAGCAACGAATAAAAATTTCAAAGGCTCACATGTAATCGTTATAAATCAAAACCGTATTCGTGTTACGCTTTCGTGTTATACGTAACTGCTTTATCGACGCGCAGTTTGTGATTCAGAATCGAGACAATCGTGTGTCATCACTGTCGTCTCTTAGCTTTGATGATCAACATATGAATAACACAATTACACGGCTGGCCGTCTCCGCGGCAGAGACTCTGTATTTTGTATGTCCCCATATGTTCCCTACTTTTTCATAGGGAACACGTATACACGCGAGCAAATGACCGCGAGCGCGAAGGGAATAAAAAAAAATCCTGTTTCTCTCAGAGCACGGTGGTCTGGCCGTCACCTGTATCTTTCGCCTCTCGGCACTGCGAACGAGACCTGGCTGCTCTCTTGTTCTCGTATGCATGCACGCGCGACTACCGACTGACCTGACTGTTGTCAAAATGATATTTCCCATCTTGAAATCGTGCGTATGCACTCTTATTGAAGCACGATATGAGCGCACGCAGAAGATATGATTCGTTCGGCTGCAGGCGTCTGGACTGGCGTCTCGACTGGCGCGCATACCTCGCTAATCAACATTCCAACCGTAGAGACTACGTACAATTACTCGCGATACAATCGCGGCCAATACGCGTCTATTTATCCGTAAGATCGTTGGAGCATAGCCCATGACGGTGCAACTAACACCTAGTGAAAATTGCACCGTAAGCCGTGCACGTTCACTGAGTTGCGGAAAATACACCGCTCGAAAATTTCACGATACATTCTCACGATTGAGAATTTATCGTAACTGTTTTTCTTCCTTTTTTTTTTTGTTTAGCTTACCGCTCATTACTCGCCACACCTTCTCATAATTGTTGGTTGGAACAGCTGGCTGCCTGTGATAGTTCCAAGTTTTAAAGATGTAATCTACGTTAAGCGAGCCCCTTATGAAAAGCGACCTTGTTACGATCCTATTAAATTAATCAGATAAGTGCGACAGACGTGGTTAAGAGAAACGTTTAATATGAGATTTATGTTAATGTAATCCATGAATCTCTCTCATTTAAATCAAAACTTCCAGTTTTGTTATTTTATTTTTTAAAAGAATAGAAGACAAGTTGTTATTTATTTATTTCTTTACATACAGTATTATTTAAAGGTCTGTTTTTTATTCCTGCACTAGATTGTACTAGAACTCTCTTTCTCGCTTTGGCCAAATGTCAAACATATCTTATTCTAAGTTCCAAAAGTGTACACTAGTTTTGCCTCAGAAAATAGATCTTAATATTGCCTAGACATTTTCAACTGTCTATATATGTATTATGCATCTTTTTCTATTTAATATGTAATGAATTAATAGTACTTTACTGTTTTGTCAAAATATATTTTATGAAATTTCATATTCTTTTATATTCTTTCTCAGTAATCAATATAAAATCGAGTAGGTACAAATATGTACCTTTCTCTAATCGATACGGAGCATCATGCTTTAAAGATATCCATGTAGATACATTTTTCATCGCTTGCTACTAGTAGGATATAGACAGATTCGTGAAACCTTTTGACCTAGCGTTCGTAACAATTTTTTCTCTCTGGAATTGTGCGAAGCGGAAAGAGGTGGTACACATTCGAGATAAACAGGTTAGAAAAAAAAATAAAGCGTCAAAAAAAATTTTTTGTATGCCTAGAACGCGAGAGCGTTGGAAATGTTATATGATCAAATAACAGATATTCTGTGACGAGATAACGTGTCCGCGAGAGTGCGAGACGGGATTAAATATCCGACGATTATGTGGCGTGCCGCTCACACGTTTCCGACTCGACCTTGCAACGGGAGATAGGAAGAGTTCCGTGAGCGCCATAAAGCGATCGAACAAGCACCTCTTCATCCTCGAGGCGTCTCTAACTCGTCTGGCGAATTTCCGTTATTCACGCCCACGGGAGTGGTCGTTACTCTCCCGGCAGCAGCGTGCTACTCTTTTACGCCGATGAGAGTTGAATTGCGCCAACTTCGATCGTAACCCGCTTCTATCCGCGTCGTGTTCACTCTGTTTCTCGTAATAACAGTCGGAATCTCTATGTAGTCTCTATGTACACGCTAGCAAACGACCGCGATTTTGAGAAACTTCTCGCTGTATAAATATTTATTTTGCCAAGTGAGTGACACAGATAGTGCCTTTAAATATTTATTAGCACTGCATTCTTTTCGGATTTCACTGCAATCGAATTCCTATTTAAACTTTTTACGGATATAGAACATAATATATGATATGATAAGTCACATTTTTATATAGTTGCAACAATGGCAATGATAAAATATTTATTAGTAATTACTAATTAGTAATAGTAAGAAACTTAAAATTTTTAATTTGAACAAAATCAAATTGATTAAATTCATTTTTGTAATTAAAAGCTAATTAATTAAGGATTTTGGATAGCTAATAGAATCATTGCGATTCCTTCAAAGTCGTTTCAAGATCGTTTCTCTCCAACAGTTCTACTTCACTATATATCTATGTATATTCGTATCTATGTATCTCCGTGTCTCTCATATCTGTTCGAGTTTTTTTATTAGGCATAACGCGTGAATATAGGTTGGATCTAAGTTGATGGTGTTTGATATTATATTTTGAGACAGAGACACTGTACGACGACCGATCGACCTTCCCTATAGTACAACTACACCGTATCGGTGGTAATAGCTTTTAAATATTTGAACGAATGTTCAATCGATATACCTATCCCTTGGCCAAACGCGTTGCGGCTCTTTCCCGAGTCTTCCGTTCCCTGTTCTCTATTCCGTTCTAACCCATTCCTTTCCACCTAGCAGTCGGCCTTCCGAGCACGTTTTCATGAAATATCGAACACATGGAATGAGATTCTCTTATTCCGTAAGGGGAATGGCGACCATGGAGAGAGTACGGTCGGGTAGTCGGGCTCGGGGGAGCAAGAGAGCGTGGATCGAAATGGCAGATATTACGCGTCGCTCGCGACGACGCGACGCGGTCGTATGATTGATGCAAGACAGTTACGTCGGTCGTGTGTGGTTCGTGTAGCTACATTGTCTCTGTATACGCGTGTGGCGTGTGATTATTATTCAAATTTTCACGATAGCCAGCGCCCGGCGGGCTTCCAGCAGGCAGTGCCGATTGCCCACCGAGATTGCTCCTATAGTGAATATTTATTAAGCGCGCCTCTATTTGTTAATCGTTGTCTCGCGCTACCAGCCGTGCATCGCGAAACTTGATACGCCGCCACTTCGGCGGCTTATCATCGCGTATTTTTTCTCGTTTCTACTTTCCGCGCCGTCCCGATTCTATGTACTTCATCGTTCCTTGTAAACGGTCCGTCAGGTCTGAGGATGTAATCAAGGAGAGTCTGGAAACGTCATGGGGGACGCATCGAGTGTATGAACACGGAATTTATGGTTCTCGCGGCAACCACCATTAATAACCCCACCTTTGTCTCTCTGTCTTCAGCTTCCTTTTCCTATCCGTCTTACGCGAACCTTCTATCTTTCTCATCCTCTCTATTTCTCTTTCCGCACCTTGACAGGACGCCAAGATTCCGTCTCTCAACATTAGCGTGTTCGTACGTCTTCTAGCTTCCTCCAACCGTTTCGCTTCGGAACTCGACGAGAACGATACGCCGCGCTATCATACCTGCAGAGAAGTGAGTTTGGAGTGGCATTAATGAAGAGACATCGTCGCGAGTCGTTGTGATAAAGCGAGGAGCCGTTACCGTCGCTTTTAATTAAGCTCCCGCTTTTAACGCGCCAATTATGAGAGCGAAGAATTTATACGCATTTAACCTGAAAGTACCAAGTAGCTGTGACATCGATTACGCTACGGTGCATCTATGCAAACCAGCCTTCTACCGGAGGATAAAGTTCTAGTGCCTTTCGTGTTGCAAAGAGAAAATTACGCTTTTCTCGTGTTAAACTATGCGCGCATATTTCGATCATTCGTCCTCAAATCACTCATTTTGCAAACGCGTCTTATGCAGCAAATTGGGTTGGACGAATTAAAATCAACGTACATTAAAGTGTTATTATGATGTAAGATTCATAGTTATATAGAAAAAGACTAGAGATTGGAAAGTCCATTACAAGTGCAGTGAAATAGTTGTGCGTATATATTGGATGTATCAAGAATTTGCGACTTAAGATATTATAGCAAGAAAGTTCTCGAGAAATTAAGTAAAAAAGTTATTTGTAAGTTTTTATTAGCAGCGTTTGAAATATAAGGCTTTAGATATGGCCAATTACAGATATGTTTAGACGGCCACTTGTCATGAGTCGCACGTGCGGTAGTTTAATGACTGCATACTTCGTTCGCTAATAAGGCCTCATTTACAATAGTCGCATAAGCTTGCGACCTGCGACACAGACTGTGCTACTATTATAGATGAGGCCTAAAACTCACGGTCATTCAAACGTAGTCTGTAACCCACATTTAAATTCGTATTATTTCAAAAATTGTTATTTAAAATAAAAGTTTATAAGTTTTCGAGAATCCTTTTTCTATAGTATTTTGAGTCGCGAATTTTGGGACACGCTGTATTATTTACCGTATACTATGTAACAGCGAAGTATTTAACCATAAGTATTCATTTATCGAATATTCTGTGCACCTTGTCTCCGTTTCTTGATCTCGATTTTGCTTCGTCGTGCATCGTGCTTGTCGGCTTGTCGATTGACTTCGGTGTTTGTCTCGTTTTGATTCAATTTGTACTTATGCCTTCTCCTCTACTCACACGCTGTTGCGAGTACACCGACAATCAGATTAAGCAAGCAAACTGATTCAATATCCGGCACTACAGAATAGTTCAAAATTTATGCTTACGTTTACGGTTCTACAACCAAGATCAATTCAATAAGGCATCTATTATTGTTTTTGTCTGATATGGATATAAAAATTATTCTCAGTTAAATAATTTGATAAATATTATTAAATATTCATTAACATTTTTTTTATATATTTGAGAACCCAAATAATATCTCCATAGAGTAATTTCTGTCTTGGAATTTTATGGGGCGTGACTTTTTAATTAATCATTATTGATATGATAATTTATTACATCAAAAGTTCGACTATAATTCATTCCAAAGTTTTGATAATAATATCAACACACTTATACAAAGATCGAACCTTTAAGATTAACCGACATATATATTCTACTACGTCGCAGGTGAATAAATCATACTTTCGATCACGCCAAAAAATGCGCTATAAAAATCATTTTTTGTAGTCTGTCTGGCGGTTCTCTTAATTTTCCAGGCGACTGGTTCCATCGATAACAGTCGCTATTAATTAGTTTACCGTACTCTCACGCGGTGTAATTTGCAGCAATCGAATGCTATGCACTTTGTATTTCAGCACACGTATCCCGCTGACATTAATAACGGTGCGGTTCATTCGAGGAGGCCATTAGTCGCTGTCTTAGAGGACTAAGCCACTGCGCCAAACGAGAGAGGAGGGGATAGTTGGCTGTGGATTCTGTCCCAAAGTCGCGAGAGCCCGCTTCGTTACGAGCGGATACACGCAGGATAGGATTTTCCTTTCTCAAGGATTTCACAGACTCCTTCTGCCCTTTTTTCCCCCTCTCGCTATCTTGTTCACCTCGTTTCCCTCCTATGCTTTCTTCCCTGCTTGTGTACTCCCTCGACTTTGTACAAGCCGCATCGAGCTACTGCTTCCGAACTTTTCGAAGACGAGGGTTCGAGTCTCGATTAAGGGTGACTGTAGGTATAGACGTTAGGCTCAGCATCTCTGAGCAGTAAGTAAACCCCATCCTTCCTGCCTGAGATTTCGAGAATAGAGGAAAATGCCCCATGACGCTAGATTGACCTTTATGCTTTCTGCGGGAATGGTATTCCCAACGCGAAAGAATCACGATACATTCAGCTTTTAAAAAAAATTACAAACGATAGTAAGTAAATAAACTACTTGCAACTTTGAACAGTAACTGCAAACTTTAACAAAATTTAATCATCTTGTAAAACTTCTTGAAGCACAGTAATGGCTAAAACTGTAAAGATAATGCTGCAGAATATGAAAGAAATTGTATTTAATAAAAAAGTTTAATAAAGAAATATCAGTGTTATAGTAATAGCAGTTGTAATACATTTTGTAAAATATTTTATAGAAAGTTTTAGTTATAATAGTCTCTGAGTTAATTTTGTATATGAAGTTCTATTATACCTTCATAGACGCAACGTTTATACATGTACCTCTACTCTACCACACGGATTTATGCTTGATTAATTCATGTATAAAAACAAACGAGTAAAGCTTCTTGAAAATGAAATTACAAAATTAAATTAAACCAAGGTAATAAATAAGAATCTAGTGCGATCAAGAGTGCGCAATTATATAGAATAATAAATTAATATATAAAAACAAATTGAATGTTTTGACTCAAACTTGAGATGACTTAAATTTCGTCGATCTCGATAAATTCTTATTAATCCTATTTTATTAATTTAATTTTGTAAATTCATATATTGTCATTCAAACTGAGTCAATGTATCGGAGTTCGCCAGTTCTTCGAAAGCCTTTCTCATTATTTCTTTTTCCTCCGAAAAACACATGCGTGCCGACAGTCCGTAAATTAAGAGAATTGTTTATAGAACGGGGCTCATTTTCGTTTTGCTTTTTACAAAAATAATGAAGGAAAGAATAAGATAACCGGGTTGGAAAGGAAGTTGTCATTAATGAAGCGTTTATTTATCGGTCCTGATATTTCGCCGGTATGTACTTAAGATGCATTATGTTATGTTTTCCGTCGAAGCAAGGGTTTCGAAATGACCGACAAAGTATGGGCTCATTCGACCATGCACTTTGTGTTACTCCGTTCTTTTTGTGATTTTGGATATCTTGGGCTCTGAACACACCGCGTACACTAGAAATTCATGTTATGTAAAAAGTGACTTTAATATATAATTTATTTTTCCATGTATAAAAATGGAACACTATAGGTACTACATTATATTGCTGTTTAAATAAAACCCATTTTTGTGTGCAGCAGAGTGTTATTTTTACACGGAAAACTAATTACACACATATATCGAAGTCATTTTTTACTTACACACTTGGATTTTCAGTGTACTTAGAGCAATGCAGCGTACACGTACGTACGTATATACACTCGCGTGAGTATTTACGTACGCACGAGCGACATTTAAGTAGACGCATTAGATAGTGCGCGCAGGTCCCTTCGTCCTAGACCTCCAGCAGAGTTAGCACGCAATGCATGCCGCGCGCTATCTAGCCGGCATTAAAGACTCGAGTTGCCGGGTAATAAACATGTTTAATTGCAACGCTAATGTAAGGGCGGGGGTGCTGAGCTCGGGAACAACCCTTATTTCTGCGCGGAAACACCAACGGGGTTCCGAAGCTATTTCGCGGCTTCTTGTTCTTCGTGCTATACAATATCGCCGTTGTCATGATACGAGTTGATGCTAGTCCGAACGGAACCTGAATAATCGATTATATCGATGATTGGTCGAGATGGAAAATGCGAACCAATCGATTTATGCGTCCAAGAGCCGCGGCCGTTCTGCATTCCGCCTGGCTTCTGTTATCGACGTTTATTACTCACTGGAGGCGTCTGCTGATACGGTATTGCGGACCAACTGGCCGGTTGGCAGGCGGTCTACGGTATTTTGCGTACCCGCGATAGATTGTGCATCTTCCCTCTCGTCTTTCTCTCACGGAGCTTCACCAAATTGATTACGCGCTTGTCTATCCGCGAACACAATTGCGGCTGGTCGATCGATTAGCGCACTGTACTCTGGTTATCCTCCTTGCAGCTACTATATGAATAGAATCGATATAGTTATTCCTATGTCAAATATTTTAACAAGTCATGGTTAAATTTCTGAAAACATTCGTGCTTTGACTTTATTATTAGTTTAATATATAGCCTTCTTAGTAATCAATTGGATGATTATTTTACAATTTATACCAAATTAAATTTATTTAACTTTAATATTGGAAAAAATTGAAAAGTTTCTAGAATTTGTTTCCATTTTTATCAGAAAGATATTTACACTGTATTAAATTTATAGTATCAAATTTAAATCGCCACTGCTTTTATTCAATATATCGTTATTTTATACTAAAACAGTGAAGTCAAACAGTTTAAAACAGTTCAAATTTTTTTCTCTTATGTGTTCTTGTTAATCGCTTTCATGTGACATTGATATATTTAGCACAAAGTAGGCGCGATAACTTCTGTCGTGTTTCGAATATCACAGCATCTACTCGCGCCGTCAATGCATTATGCGACGTATTTTGATTAGCGGCGATAACATGTCTCATGCTACGTTAGAAAAACTTGTCTTTCTTTCGAGCGTCAAAAGAAATGCAACTTCAAATGATTCCGCGTTATAACGTTATCACGTCCGGTATATCGGTGGCGTTGCACACCCCCAAGATGATAAAATCGTCGTCGGCAGGTTCGTCAGTCTTATCAGCCCCAACCGATCGATTGTTTGAGGGTAGCGTGTGGGTCACTGCTACTAGTGTTGGAATACGGTATGAAACAAAGGCACAGTCTCTTGTTACTGGGGATTAAGCGATGCCGATGGAGGCAAAAAGCTTTGAGGGCTAATGCTGGCTGGTCGAAATTCTTCAGGGTAGCGAGACATAGCGAGATAGGGTGCGGGTTAGTTCTTCCATCGAGGACTTTTTGACACATGAGTGTTTGGTATGTGCGTGAAGTAGTACGCATGTGGAAATAAAATTATTTTTTCATTGTTAAAAGTACGATGTATTTTACAATTTCGTCGTTTATAATTCTACGTCGGAAAATAACAAGTGAAAAACACTCGCACGTGAACGATGTGATTTTTTAGTAATATATATTTAGTCATCGATTAAAAAGCAATGAGAGCCTTGCCTATAGTTTGCTACCCTCTTTAATCGCATGTAACACTCAAAGGCCGCTCTCTCGAAATGGATCCTCAAATGGATTTTCGAATATCGGAGTGGCCAATTAATCGAGTAGTGTCGACCGAAAATCTGGATATCGCATATTCGACTCTGACGAAAATCCAGCGATTGGTCCATATATTCGGATTAGCAGTGTTCATATCGAGAATTCGCATTTCCATCTCTATGTAGATCTCACAAAATTAGACAATGCATATATCAAACGTAGATCTGAAAGGTAATAGTCTGTAATGTAACGTAGTTTACTCGCGCGTGCCAACGCGTTTGAGCTCATTTTGAATCTTAATGTCGAAATTACAGCTAATGAACAAGTGTAATTTTCGACTATTCTGTTACTTGAGAATCTATTTGTTTGTTATTAAATCGGTATTTCGAATTAATCTATTTTTCTTTAGTATAGTAAAATTTGTGCAAAGTTCATAAATTATGAAATCTATTATACAAAAAATTTATTTAATATGAAAAGTAGATCTTAAAAATTACGAACTTATTTAATAAATATTATTAGTCCTCTGTTTGCAATCTGAATTTTTTTTGGCACAAGCGAAATTTCACTCAAACTTTAAAAGGAAAGCAAAGTTTGATATTTTCCCTCTTAAAATATCTTATTAAAAAGTTAGTAATAGAGATATTGAAAAGTAGATAACTCAGAATTTTTCCATATTTTTTGAAAGCTTAGAGCACTGTAAAAGCTTGGACTGAACAGAGAGAGTAAAAATATGATTACAGACGGAGAATTAATTACTCACTGGAAACAAAGTTTGGTTGCATTAATTGGAATTCTGATTGAAAATGGACAAATCAAAATTTTCTGATTGAATGTATTATAATTTTAGTTGAGATGATCAAAATTCTGATTAATATCAGAATTTTCTGATTCATCTATTTTCAACCGGAAATTTTTCTCAATATTTTATAAGAATCTTACGTACTCGATCGTATTAAGCGATTATAAGAAGACGCAATGCAGCTGTCAAGTATGAATTTAACACGAAATCGATAATATCTATCCTACGTACATTCAAGTTAATAATAGAATCGTCAATCAACATGAAACATAATCTTGATGTACATTCTGCGCGATTCGGACGTAACAACAGAGTTAGGTGGACACATATTGCTATTTCGATATTGCTTTCGAATAATCATGAAATTTCGAATGGCACGACGTGCCGCGTCACGAAAGGTATAACGTATTATACGCGGGCGAGTTGGCAGGTGGCAGCGTACAAGGACCGCCGTAAGTCAGGAATCTTTAATGCTGTCCCGTTAGTCGCACGATCGGCATGACTTATTACCGTTTCCGGGTAGCTGGGCGCGAGACACACGATATATCAACCGTCTTTAACTCCGCTTTGTCACGGCGCGAGGGAAAGGGTCGCCGAAAAAGTCGCCCGTTCTCCCACGCTGGCGGCGTCGATCCAATCCTCGGGAACGGGCACCGTCACAACCTGCTCGAATGTACCCGGACGCAGGCTTCAGATCCCATCCGATTTGTGAACGAGGCAGATTTACTTTCGCCCACCGGCTGGAAAAATGGCGCGGCTTTACCGCGGAAATCGTCGCCGGCAACCGTGCCGCCACTTTTACCGTCCACGACAACGAACCTCGGAGAGACGAAGCGAGGCTATTACTCGACTTCCGGCGCATAAGAGCCTCGAGATGTCTGATTACTTCCGAGAGTCTCTCGTTCTCCGTTAAATCTCGTCGTGCGAGCTCTCCTCCCGTGCGACGTTTATCAGCGCGTCCTTCTTTTTCTTTTTTTTTCTTATTACTGAAACGAGACGAATATGTTGATGAGAGCGTTAAGAAACGATATCGTAATGGTGGTAGCGCGAGTGGCGTATCGGGTACTTTATAATAATACCAGCAGTGCTCATAAGATCTCGTTTCGATCGATTTTGTAACGTACGGAACGCTGCGGGTCTCCTTCTTTATAAAGGCAACCGGTGGCTCGATTATATTCAGTGCTCGCTATCGCGTGCTACTCTCCACGCTCTTTTTATTCTTGTGAACGAACGACAAAAAACGGTCGATCCGTTTTGCAGGCGTGCCACGTTGGCGAACACTATGTATTTCTTGAGAGGAATAACGCACCATAAACACCGCATACCTATTGTGTGACATAAAAAGGAGCTTTTATAAAATAAATTGTGTCACGTTGCATTAATTATTTATCGACAAAGAGAATTAATAACTATGTTTCGGTAATAATTGCGGTATCTCTAACAGTTTACAGACCAATTCGTCAGAATTTATAATGTTGTTTCATATTTATAAAAGGATGTCATCCTTTATAATCGTTTAATTATTTAGCATCAACATAAAAAGATAATCCACTGCAGATTAGCTTTTTATGCTGTCGCTAAATAATTAAATGATTATAAAAGATAACCTTTTTAAATATAAAACAGTATTTATAAATTTAAATTCCATTTGCGTAGAATGACACCTTTATTTCTATTTACTGTCGTGTGTTATTTTTATGAGAAATTCTTTTATGAATGTATTTTTAATTTATTAATTAAACGCAATGTATAATTGGGTACGTATAACTTGTTAACACATCATGCGCACTTTGCGGCTTAGGATAAAAAACACTACATAAATTAATGTAAAATTTGTGAGATCCTTCTTAAATTTTTGATTAAAAGAGTTTTCCTAGTACAATATGAAATTTTAATGATGTGGATGGTATAATGGCGAAGTGGAACATTAAATTTCTTCAGCGTCCAGTTGAGATCATATATTTCTTTGAAGCAACATCAGTACTATAGAATCATATAATGCAGCATGCTGAGCAGAACGACTGGTGCTTGTGACACATCGCTATATTACAAGACTCAGTTGATGTTTATTGTAGGTACATGTAAAGAAGACGCATGATTCATTCGAAACTGCAAAATTCGTACGCGATGCAAATATTAAAAATTATTTGGAGAATATATGTATGTTTTACGATACTTTTTGTGACATGTATAATAATACAGCATTCCAAATCATGAATTTTTTTTATCAGTAATGTGCAAAAATATTTTTAAAATTATTCCGCTAAAAATCATAATTTTTTATTATTTTACCTACGTTATTTATATTATTAATAATAATCTAATTTCAAAATTCTTCATTTATTTTAATTTACAAGTTCCTGGTGCTTACAGTAATAACAAATCAGTAAAAGTATGTGATTTTTATGAAGGACAAAGTGTAATGCAATGCAAGAAATTCAGATATATTTATACAAAGTATCGACAAATCGTCGAAATGAGTTCTCGATTCTCAGAGTATTATTCGCAGGGTTTTCAAACAGCATCTGTCGATCCCCCCATATAGTAATTCCGAAAAATCCTAACCCGGATTTACTCCGGGAAGTTTCTCAGGCCACAAAACTGTCGGGGGCGGATGGTTATTTTACGCGCCCTATTCTTTGCCATACGAATGCGGGCTAGTATACCCAAAGGGACAATTATTTCTTGTGGGACGCTTTCACATTTTCTGAAACGAATTGGCGCCTAGCGCAAGCAATATGACGTAATAAGAATAATCAATTAATGATGGGAGTCGATATATCATTTTGTGAAAACGAGGGAAGAACGATAACCAAACGGTTGCTATACAACCAAATAGAATACTTTTATGCTGTTTTTCCACTTGTACGCATGATACATAGAGTGAACTAAACATATGTATATTAATTACAAAAGTTTTCGTCAATTTATAATTTACGTAAATTTTAATAATTTATAGAGCTTATTGCAAATTTGAGAAAATTTTGTTAATTTACGAATTTAAATATTTAAAATTAACTGAGTGCGCTGTACACAATGCCACATCAAGCTTCAAGTTTCTTCATATTAAATAATCGAGTAAATTAACTGTAATCTATTATCGTATAAAAATAAAATTGAACAAAAAGAAAAATACAATTTTATCATAATAGTGCTTATGTGTTTCATTCTAGAATCAATAACGGTAACTTTGAATCTATTAATACCTCGTCATTCAAACAAACGGCGTTCTTTTTAGTCTGATCTGCTATCTGTAGTCGAGAGAAAGTACGTGTGATACCCAAGGCACACATCTCTGTACACGTATACATGTGAAGCGCATTCGTTCCACGGCAGGTGTTGATTACGCTTACGGCAACAGAAGGGAGAAACCCGGAGGCCGGTTTCGCGCGGGTATTGTGCCCGCAAGAAGGCGGTAATAGCCCTTTAACCTATAACCCCAAGTAATTACCGAGTTAACCGATGCAAATTACAATAATTTGCGCCAAGGAAGTGGCCGCCTTTACCGCCCTCATCATCTTAACCCCATCCCGATTTAGCTTTTCAACCCCGTGCCGATCATTCTTTTCGGTGCTAAGCGAATCGCTTCCAACGCGCCTGAAACGTTATCTGCATTTTTTATGCCTCTTAAAGTTTCGTTCGTCGTTCGCGCGCGGATGAAAGCTTATGCCCCGAATACTCTCCTCATATTTTTAGCGTATATCACAGCTGTTGAGACTCACGCGCCATCGAGCTTGACGTTTCTATGTCGATGCGTTAGCGATGTCGGCGAGCAAAACATTTATTGACTGCTAACATTTTTTTCATCGAACCATCCATCCACACTATGTATAAGAGATAAGACATCTTATTTAAGGATACGAGAAATTTATCTTTAGAACGGTTATATTACAGGATTTTTAATGGCTCTTTGCGCTCGTTTGAAAAGCTGTCAATCAACAAGCTTTCTGACAGGCCAGCGAGACAATCCGTTGGACTTATTTCTATTTCAGTGCTCAATAAAGACATATGAAGTGGTCTCTTTAATAATAATATTAAGAGAGAGAGAGAGAGAGAATCTTTATTTTAGACCGCATATTGCCTCGGTAGTCTAATGGCTTAGGACGCTCGTACGGAATACAAGAGATCCGGGTTCGACTCCCGGCCGAGGTAATATTTTTCGCAATATAAATTTAATTACAGTTTTTCAGTATATTAACATCTTTATAATAGGATACCATTGAGCATCAAAATTATTAAAATTGCTTGTCAATTTAATTCGCGAGATTACTACAGTAGTTTAATTGCGTTTATATAGTCCGGAAAAATAATTACGTCTTATAAGTTAGCGGAACAAAATGAGCGAAATCGATTCTAACTAACATTTTTATTTGTTGCTCATTTGTTGCTAAAAAGTTGCCAAAGAAAAAAATTTGTTGCTCTGTCGGTTTATTT
>NW_017257294.1:4612981-4724741 GCF_001594055.1 Mycetomoellerius zeteki
CCCTAACACATGAAAAATCATTTGTTAAATTTTCCCAATATCCTTTTTGTTGATAGATATTATATGAATTCTTTCTATTGTAACATCCGTCCGTCCGTTCGTCAGTCGATCCGTTCGTCCGTCCGTCAGTCCGTCCGTCCGTCCGCCCGTTTTTAGTTGGTACTAAAATGTTCCTTGGAACGTATACTATCGAAATATACCCGTTTCCGATTTTGTTGCTAACCTTAACATATGAAAAATAATTAGTTTATCAGCATCGGTTTATTAGCAACAAATTGCTAAATTGTTTATTTCGAGAGCAACTAATTCGGACGAGGTCGCAGTACCAATTTTAAGCGAGCAACAAATCTTTTATTGATACTTTACTCTTGTTCCGCCAGCACGTTGAGGCTTCTCGTTGTTATTTACACTTTTTCAGTATGTAAAGTATTAAAAAAAATGTTATTTCGGCAGCAACAAATTAGCAACAAATTAGCAACAAATTCCTACGTTATTTCTGCGTAGATTGGCTTTGTTGTAGGTATTGTTCCGCTAACTGAATCTTCCTTTAGCGAAACATCGTTTTTTTAAAATAAACCGACAGAGCAACAAATTTTTTTCTTTGGCAACTTTTTAGCAACAAATGAGCAACAAATAAAAATCGCTCATTTTGTTCCGCTAACTTATAAGACGTAAAATAATTCGGCATGCAGTTCGAAAGACTACAAATATGGTACTGTATATGCAAGTGCATATGTAGTATATTTAATAATTCAAGATTGAATTATTTTAAGCATTAAAGATCCAGCTTCGACCGTTGTAGGCATTTTTAATCTTTATTATTGATTGTGTTCTTTAATAATACTTCAATATGCTCCTTGCGCGAAAAGCGTGTTAACACAATAATTATATACATGCGAATCGAGTCGAGATATCCCGATTTATCGCACAAAAAATAGAAAAGGTAGAATAACATGAACGTTAATCGTAAAATGTATGGTTATAACCGTATACTAAGGATCGAAAGAGTACGCGTGGAAATAATCTGTCGGACGATAAGGATATATTTAATAGCCAATATCACAGCATATGGGGCAAACGTATATATCATATTTCTGTATATTTTACAGAAATTTAATATCGCGTGCATTTCGTGCTTACAATATACTCGACCACAATTGATATCGTTTGTATGTATTTTACGCCCAATTATTTCCTCCGACAGTCGGCCGTTCCATTGCGTCACGCACACTCGATAACTTGTATATATAGAGACGATGTTATCTCGCTTCTTTAAAGGCGATAATTCGCGAGCCTGTCTTTCGCGAATAGCGCGTACGAATGCGATACATGTCTCGGAAACAATGGTCTAATATACGTACATCTGTCCTGCTTGCACTAATACTTTCCTGTATTCTCTCATACTTGATATGCACGGTATCACGTTCGCGTATACATATCATAATAAATCGCGTTTTATAGCCGACACGTATATTGCAGCAATAGCTTCCAGCGACGCGCCAATATGCGAAAAATGTTTGCTAAATAGTTTGTTAGATCGATCGTAATGCTGGTGGGCGCGAAACAGCTAGATTGTACGAGTGTGAGGAAAATTTATATATTTCTATTCGGATTCCGTTGTATCCTGGCATTGTTATATGTTATTGATAATTCCACAATAGTCGCGATCATCGAAACCGTCTTTCTCAATTCTCTTGTTTCCGCTTCAACTGAATGGTCAATGTGAAAAATTGAATAATTCCGTAAAATGAATTTGAAATATAAGCCCGATGGAAATTCATTTTTTTCGCTATAATTTTAAAATGGTAGTAAAAAGGCTGAAGATTTATTAGTGAGATATTGGTGTATGTCTATTATTTTTAATATCTTCAAAATTTTCAAGATATAAAAATATAAAAAAAGGTTATGAATATTAAATTGTTAGAAATTTAAAAAAACATTAAACAATGATTACTTTTTACGACTTGAGAATAAAAAGCTACGATTAAAATATTTATTCAAATTTAAACTTATTAAACTGATAAAATAAAAAAATTTTATGGCGTGTTATTTGTCGAAAGGTTTAAAGCACCTTTTATACAGCAGTCTTTTGTGCAGTAAAAGCATTCTTTTACACAGTAACGCTTGCAATAAAATTACATTGCGTGCTATCTTCTAGAAATAAAAGCGTGGAAATATTTGATTGCGCGCAGCCTTATCAACGATCGATCCTCGAGGGTGCAAAATCGCGTCAAAGCCATAATTTGAGTGAGACCGTCGATCGCTTTCGCCTTTCTGAAATCTCCGTCCTTTTGTACGCGCTTCGACCTCGACGAGGAACGCGATGGAAAATGACATCACGTTTGATATATGCGGCACGTAGCGCGTGGCGACGCGACACGACGCGACGCGACGCAACGCAACGTGCGTCTGCTGGAAGCAAAGTTTTCCGATGGCATGTGTCGAGAGGTAGGTCCCGATGGTTATGCAAAGGGATCGTTGAAGGGAAGGATCTCGGGCGCGCGATGACAAATGACAAACCCGTCAAGAATAGAGCGGAAACTGGGTGGATGACGACGAGGGGCGAAACAGCAACGTAACAGAAGGGTGGTGACAGAGCCGGTTCTCGCAGAATGCGCTGAACGCATCCGATGTTGTTTAAACTTTGTGGTTTACCTGCTCGCTGAACTTTACACTTGCCGGTGCAAGTGTTATAGTTTGCCAGATCGCTGGAAGCTATCGCGCACCGGCACGGAGGTAGACCAGGGGAAGAGAAGAGAATTCGCTGGGTCAACGGAGGTAATTAGCGTACACGTTGGAATATAAATCATGCCGGAAGGGGGCTGCGCGAAAGGTACCGTAGACCGTTTATTAATTTGTAATTGCGATCCTTCGGATGTATAGCTTTCCGAAAATTGCAGGTCTTGCCGCGAGACTCGTTGTTACCACGGAGATTTTAGCGCTAACTAGACTTTCTTCCGCTCATCTGCGGTTGTCTTCGAGTTTATGCTTTGTATATATGTATGTAACATACATCGATCTCCTATATTAGTGCTTTCGCACGGTTCTACGGGGACCTTTGCGGTTACCCATCGATCTCGTTCCCATATCGTGAGCCCGCTGCGCTACATCATCGACGAGCGTTTAACCGAGCCGTTCAGACGTGACGACTTTCATGCTTCCTGATTGTTGCATTTGACATGCTGATACTCAATGATGGAACGAAGGAAAAGATTGCGGTTGAGATCGACAGGTTATAACTTTTTCGTTAATCATATAGTTTAAAAGCAACACATTAATTAACAATCAAAGATATATTGTTAAATATACTTTTGGACTGGTAACTAATAAATTACATTGTTGATTTCTACTTGAGTAGAAGTTGCATAAAGAGCTAGCGTGTATAATGACATAAATGTTAACATTACCATACAATTGTAGACTAAACGTAGGCACTTCAATAACTCTAATCAGTTACTAATATGTATAATTCATTACATTGGTATGTAATGAACTATGTGTATCTAAAGTAGGTCTCATACACAACGACGAGACATCGGAAAGGTAGATATTAATTTTCGTACGAGGATTGAATAGTAGAAATGAGCCTCGCGAAAGCGCACACCTTATCATCCTCTTATCGTACTCGGCCATTCGAGCAAACGAGGGTCCGCGATGAGTTTTGAAAACGAGGTCGTGCCAGGAGAACGCTATTAACCCATCTGTCTTCCTTGCTAATGATTGTGCGGCCACGTGACGCTGCGCAGTTTCGACATCGGGCAACCTTGCACCGATCTCATCGTTTATTTCCGGAATCGGTGGCGAGCTCTCTTTGGGAGATGTCGATCCATCTGATAGAATTAATAGACATCGAAATCGGGCAAACTTTGCCACTTACTGGCTTGATCGGTTCCCCGTGTTTCTTCCGCGGCTTCTTCATCCGTTATATAATCTATCAGCTTTCCACACGACGGCTCTGACCTGCCTTAAGTCTCCTATGAGGAAGCTTCACCTCCTCGCCAGGCCGACCTACCATAATTTATCGGTCCACGTGATGGTGCCTAGACGGGGAGGTTTCCATCTATCATTATCGTGAAGCGAAGCCATCTCTTTCGTGTCTTCAATCTCTTTTCTCGTCTTGCCTCCTTTATCGACGTGCAAGAAAACACTCTTGTCAGTGTCTCAGCATCGATCTTGCTCCGCTTTCGATGCTCTCGCGCAAGAAGCTGTTGTCGACTGTATGTGGAATTATTCTTTGAAAGAGTACTTCTTGTTTATCTGCGGTTACTGTTTCAGTAGAGCGTGTAAAGCAAAAACTTTTGCAAACGCTAGTGAAATAGTTTCTGTTTGTCTTCCAGGATGACTACTATGATGAAGATTTGATGACACAAATAAACACGCTATGCAAAAGTAAACATACATTTACAAACAGAAATTGAAATTTCCTTCATTCTGCTCATGCAAAAAAGATTATGTTTAAAATTAGAGTGATAGAGATTGCAAATTTTTAATTATAATTTTGAAGTTATATCACGTATATAAAAGATATGAGATACAAAATGTAAAGATTCAAGAGTTTGAAAATTTAGATTAATTATCTCAATTTTTTTTTAAACATTTATTAAAATTATAAAGTTTACGACTCAATTTGATCTTACTCATAAATACAGCATTGAAGCCAAATTTTTCTATTATAATCTATTCTTGCAATATTTTATCTTCGGATTGAACAATATTGCATTATGAATATAGTGTAAATATAAACATATACAATATAAGAAAAGTACAACATTAAATATATTGAGCTATAGATACAATAATAACTCAATATGAAAAGAATATTTCTAATTTATTGGATGTATTTGTACATTTACATCATAATATTAATAATAACAATATTATAGCGAGCTAACAAACAGTACGTTCCATTGTTAATAATACGTCAATGTACAGGTACGCGAATATCAGCGTGATATTATTACCGCAGTAGAATACATCTCTATCAATTCTCTATCAATTCTCTATTGAGAAATTCAGATACACGCGGGTCAGTGGATGATCGAAATCAGCGAGGCGTGGCATATATGAACGATCATGTGTATGTGAAAGACCCTTCCATGCGCGTCTATACACCGTAATTATCGAGGGTTCACGCTAAGGTGGTAAGTGATGTCGACTGCCATGGGCCCTGACCAACGTTTATGTCGATAACGACAGTTTAAGCGTCGTTTCGTCGCCCGTTGAGATCACGTCGCGCCACGCTGCGTCGTACGATAACGCAATGGAATCGAGAAATTTAATTAAGGACCGACGTAATTTCTCGCCGACTCTTACCGTTAACGACCTTCTCGCGGCGCTCGTCCTTTTATTATTTGTCGGCGTATCAGCGCGAACGACTCGACGAAAGTGTCGCCGCCAACAGCGGCACTGTAGCTGGCGTCTTCTGTACTTTGCCAGGACTTCATCGTCGCATTTTACCCGGCTTTAAACCGCCCGCGCCCTTAATTTCGTTACTAGCGCTCTTGTCACGTTATACTGCGATAACCGCGGGTCACCCGGTTTAACGACTCGCTGTGAGAAGATGCCGGCTATCGTTAAAGCGTCATCGTTTCATGATATCCGGTCGCCGTTCTTTTCTCCTCGTTGCGTCTCTCATCGGAGGGAGTAAGATAGTCTTGCCGAGACAACCGATATCATTTCTGCTGGTCGTTCCCGGTAACGATACGAGCGGGAGCTGTCGTCTCGATTCTGCGCCGAGCTCACGGATACACTCTTTAACAGCGATGCTTTATTTATCTCTGCATGCTTGTCGTGCAAGGCATGCAAGGTTGATACATAAGAAAGTATTGTAGCCTCGTTGCATACCACACAAAAGTGCACGTATCGAGGGTACCAGTCGCTTGTGAAATCGTAACGAAGGAGATCCTGTGTAGACAATGCCGGCATTTGTTCCAATATGACGCAAGCAATTTAAGACATGTTACTATTATTATCTCTATAACAACTGGCTGGAAAATATCCCATTTATTTAGATATATCGTTCGTCTCAATCCTGGGCTTATCATATGTTAAGTAGCCACTTCCATCGCTGAAGGCACTTAGCATCCAAATGCACTTCTCAGTCCTTCATTTAGTATCACTTAACATTCATACTTCGCGCATGACTCGTCGTCAGACTTTTAACATACATTCTTTACTATCTTTTTATACTCTCTTTCGAATCTTTGCTAATTTCTATTTTCATATAGATACATTAATCGCCGTTGCCATTATACATTATATACGTTTGCAGTTAAACTCTTATATAATTTAGATAGTACAGTAAATGATAAGCACAGACCTCAGCAATTTCTCGCTAATGTACGTGGCTCGTAATCGCTGACGTAATGATATTTCATGTTATCATAGCACTCGTACGGATTTCTCGACACGAAGCACTCAGATCACTCGAATGAGATAACTCTATCGATTAGGTGCCTAACTATTTTACTTTGCTTCAACATCTGCGGAATGACGTGGCTAATAGATAACGTTTGTCTTAGCATCAGGATAAATTGTAAAATCGATTGCTGTTTTATAACGTGATGAGATATGTTATTTTTTTTACCAATATAATTTTTAATAACTTTAGTGCAAATGGCACAAAAGAAGTTTACATCTTAATTTTACATAAATTTTTAAAAAGCAATTAAATTAACCTGTATTACATTATTTTAATTTTTTTATTTGAAATTATTTCATATTATTTTTTTATATCATTCCAAATTTATCTTCTAATGAAAAAATAAAACAAAATTAGATAAGTTTAAACTCTTCCGAAATAAATATACTAATAAGAATTGCCTATGTAAGGATCAAACATTAGATTGTATGTACATTAAATTTATTCAATATAACATCATGAAATATAAAAAAAGATTACTTTTTTAAAGACACTAATTCATAAATCACTAAACTTAATAGTTAATAGTTATATCTCCTTACGCGTTTAATGTTAGTAACTTTAACAACCATGCAGGGTTGAAGGACTTTACGTTTCTGATAGCTCATCGAAATTAATGCCAGCTTTCCATTATGTTCCTCGAGATTAGGCTCTCCAATTCAATTTGTCCATGACGTAAGCACGGGCAGTGAATTACGAAAGGTTATTCGCGGTTAAGCCTTGCTTATCAACGGAGACGAGGGATGCGCAGGCGTTGATTTACGATCACGCGTGCGACCTTTCAGGCGTGACTTGGACAAGAAAAAAAATTGCATTCTCTATCAAGCGCCTAGGGGTCGTACAGTAACGCAGGTGCAGGGTAACAGCTTGCTTGCTTGCTTCTTAGGTATACTGGACAGATGCTACAGGTATGCAGCCGGCTGCCTCATCAAAGACCACCACTCGCATTATGACTACATCATATAGCTGGGAATTACTTCCCGAAACTTGCGGCAGTTGTTCATCCTTTTGTCTACCGACGACAAACTTTATGAACTGACACTGCCACATTGACAATGTACGACAAACTTTTGAAAATATTGAAAACATGCCGCATTTGAACATGTTTTTTCGAACAGTAACGTTAAATTTCATTTTTTAATATTTTTAACAAAATTCACAAATTTTTCAATATTATGAAAAATACTGTTAACGGATTAATTGGAATTAATTCAATTTATTGGATTTAATTTTTAATTTTTTTATTCAAGAAGATTATTTAATATTATTCTGATCATTTTTAATTAAAGAAACGAAACGAATAATTTGCTTTTCTTTATGATTCGCACGTAAGTTTTGGGTGACATTTGATTCGTTCGTTCCGTATAACCACATGGCGGTTGATAAGTATTTCTTTGAAACATGTGCGTGTCGAGACCTCGTTTCCAAAGTGCGTCGCTCCTGCATGGAGCCGTTCAAGGTCGCGTGAAAAGAGTCCCGAGACGAGACCACCAAGGCTGCGTCAAGGCGGTACAAATGGTCGTCTTTTCAATATCCGAGTCACTTAATCGGAACAGATCGACAAAGTGCAATCAACCGTTTGACACTCGTGACCAATGATGTCCTTTCTTACCATAAACTGCGGAATTTTCGTACAGAAAAAAAACACTTAACGCTTGTTTGTAAACGTAGTGCCGCATCTGTGCTGACATGAATCATTTGTCATTGTCATTATTCTGTAGATGTAACTTTGCATTATCATAAATTCATAAATAGATCAAAAGCATAAAGAATTATCTAAACAATCGCTCGCTATTAATGTCTTAAACTCTTTAAAACTTTTATAATAAATTTAGTAATGACATAATCAGTATTTACAGAAAATAAACCTAAAAAATTTAATTTTTGTTTTTCTGGCAACTAGATATAATTTTGTAAATAGTAATTTTTTAATAAAAAATATTCAATAATTAACCTGCTAGATTTGTAAATTTTAATATGATTTTTAATTTAATAAAAGTTTGATAAAAATAAGAATTTTTACTATTTAATGTCAATTTTTATCAAGAATTTTATTTGTGAATCACTAAAATATGAATTGCGGTAAAATTAATGGAACACATAAATTCGATTGAATGTAAGATTTTTATTCAACTTATATGGACCATATGAGAAACAATTTTATTCTTCTTCAAATTGTGCCTAATGGTGCATGTTCCATCTCTGCAGAATGATAGTCTTTTCAGAAGATAATCTTGTCTTTCTGAGAAATATTCATAGCGCGTACCAAAGTTATGTCATATAATTTTACTACATATAGTATATATCATCCTATGTTGCAATTTCCAAAATCAAACTAGTTTTTGCATGAAAAATATAAATTCGTTTATCGATTTTTTCGATATGACATAGACTAAAACTAAAAGTAAAATAAAAAACTAAAAACTACTTTATCCCTCTCGTAGATAAAAAACTATAAACTGTTTTTACAATACATATCACAATACACTTGCGCAAATATTGATTTCTGTTATCTGTTTTGGTTATCTGTTATTATTATTTTTAAAATCGTTTTCAATAGATATAACACACATTTGCGATTTTTTATTACAATCACTTTAAAGCAATGAACATTTCATAATTCAATAATTTAATTTAATAAGATATTGTACTTGAATTCTCTCCGAACAGGCTAAAATGTCACGGTTAATAAACTGTATTGTTTTTTTTGTCTATTAATATAGTCGTCACAAGTGTCGAAAAAAATATCGTAAAAATGAGACAGGTGAGAAGGAAACAACGAAAGATCCTTTCTAGCGACCGCATGTGCGTAAGTACTCGGGATGAACGGCGTCTCATTGCGGTTCTCGAAAACACCTGAGTCGTGAAACTGTCAGTTAGGTGCATTAGTCATGTCTAAAAGGAATGCCACAAGCATGGCCATGTAATCTCAGATCTACCTTTGTTCCGACATGGTCTTTGTTCGAAGCAAACTGATGTAGTCGTTGCCAGTCAACAGTGACAATGTTAATCTTCTAGCACGCGATCCATAGAGCGAAGATACGACAATAACATGATTTATTCAGAGTCCATCAATACTGATAAACAACGCTTGGTGTTACGCAAATATTGGTTTTTATTCTATTGTATGTAGAAGTATGTAGGAGTACAGATTATGAGAAGATAGGATGGTGAATTATGTCTTGAATTATTTTTATGATGTTGAGAATTCGTTAAATTGTGTAATTTAATATTTCGGAATAAAATAGCATGAAAAGAATGATTTTGTTGAAGTATCTAAAAGTTTAGTTCGATACAAATCTGAAAATAATTTTGTTGGATTAAGTTAAAATTATTATATAGTACACTTAAGCATAACGAGCATTGTTGGCGTTCTAGTTGCAGTCAACTTGAGCGTCCTACATAATTATTTTGAGATTTTAACAATTTTTCAGATTTGTATCTATCTAAATTTTTAAATATTTTAGCAAAACCGTTCTTTCCGTATGATAAATTGATCTTTTTTTTTTCTCTTAATTAATATTGTTTGAATTTTGCGTTAGAAAGTTCCAAACAAATAGTTCCTCGCAATATTAAAAAATTTACTTGATATGCATTCTGCTCACACATTTTGCGAACTTATTTGCGAAAGGAACAGTTGTGAGAAATGCATGAGAGTGCATTAGTTTATAACATGGCACAACGATTTGCAGCCTTTCACGAAGAAAATTCTTTCCTTCGCAGGTGGCAAACGACGTGCAACACGGTAAAGCTCGAGCGCAATTGTAAACGTTGGAAAGAATTGTCCGGAGCGAGAAAATTTCAATTGTCGAAATACTACTTCTAACGACGTATTTGCGAATCAACCCCTCACACTCCCATGTACAGACTGACCTGTTTCCCTCCGGCTGAAAACTTCACTACCGTGCGATGCAAAGTTCCGTCTTAAAATAGCACGTTGCTTGCCGGCATTTGAATAAAGACCAGAATTAAAGTCCGACCTTAATTTTGAACTGCAGCAGGACGAAGTCGCGCACGTTTGCCACAAAAGGAGCCTCAATGTGCGCGCAATTCGCTGCGCTTCAAGGCTTATACAGGCGCGCACGAGCCGCGTGTGTAATATATAATTAAAATTCGCGGATCATACTTATTAAAATTAATGCCGGCGCATTACAATAAAGTATACAATCTCGTTTGCGCTCGCTGTGTTACTTCACGTTACTTCATGACTCGCGCGTACCGTATAATTTTTCCGTTTCTTTTTACTCGCGATCGTCGTTGATGCAAAAGAGGATTGCGTGCTGCGAGGATAGTTGGAGGGTTATAGGGGATTTACTCGCCGGAGGAGGTGAATAAAGGTGTAAGAGCGGGGCAAAGACACGTGTATGTAAGGAGTATGTTGCGAGTGTAGGAGACCTCTTACGCGAGAGCCTCGGGGACCAGACCGGATCACACTAATTAAATCATACTCAGAGCCACCGTACTGCTAAGCTACTACGTAGCATGTGCTCTCGCACGCTCTTTGATACGTTCCAATCCGTCCCGTATTTTATCGACATACGAATTTGTAAACATGTCTTGCTGTGAGATAGAGGTAAGTTACGTTCCGCTGGAAATTGTTCGGCTATCATTACAGCCGCAGTAAGCCAAGCAAGTTTATTGAACAGCCTTCGAAAGCCTGAAATTACCATCGTCATCGACGAGAAGCGTGTACCTCGGTCAGAAGGAGGGAGGGGTATACTTTATTCGCTACGTCCACGCGCTCGTCGTTCTGACTTTTTTAATTAAAACGTCGCTGCAGGTAGCGGTTGAACGACCCATGCATCCGCTTTCATCCGTATCCTCCAGTCCGGCTTTTTTCCCCGGGCGTTGCAGTTGACTAAAATCGAGTAACCCAAATTAATTAGTTTTAATAATTCATGAATCACGTTTGACTTGCGAGCGCGAGGCAGTTTGCTTCGTTTCTACGAGTAAATAACGCGAACGGTGGTACCGGAACATTTTTCTCTTGATTAAGCATTCATATCGCAAAGCGGGTGATACTCGCCTTTCGCTGTGTCTCTTATTCTCTCTCTCTCTCTTTCGTTTTCTCCTTTCTATATCTGCTCCATACTCCTGTTTTGTGTCATCTCGTTCACTCCAGAAATGCGTTTAGCATTGGTACTCTTCTGGCGTAGAGTTTTAATGGGATCGCAGTCGCGGACGACCTCGACGAGCAAGGTAACATAGGAAAAACTAATCCCTTGAAAATCCTACTGCTGTGTAGTGCGAGAATTACGCGGTCAACGAAGCGTGCCGAACGCACTCCACTCGTATTTCCATTCAACGACAGAGCACCAGTTCCAATTACGGGCGCAATTGCACTCGCCAATTCGTGCTAAAGGGACTCACGTCTCTCGCCAAATCGACGATGTAATCAAGATGTATCCGTTCCTGGACATTTTTCCTCGAGACACGTATCGATACACGTATCGATGAAACGTTTTATAGATTGAGAGCTATTCTCTCAGCACTATTTTATAGTACAAAGATTTTTTTTTAAGACGTGAAAATGTTTTTAGTATTGAATATAAAAAAACTGTACATAATCTTCTAATTAACATGTAGTGATCGTGATACGTTTAAGTATTTCTTATTTATCATCATTGTAAAGAATAATAACTCTTATCTAATGCCTTCTAAACACACATCATCGATTTGACTCACGTTTGTTACAAGTGGCTTAAAAATTACATCTATGACTTAATAAATAAGTCAAAACATTTCTTAAATAGATATTCATATACTTCCAATAAATTTTAAGTGGAGGTAGAATTACGGTATAATTTAAGGTAGAGAAAATTAATAAGTTTTTTTAAATATTCCTCATATCACACTCTTATGTTGCTGAAATATATTTCAATTAATATGTCACAAAATTTTTATCTGGCATTTAATGAAAAGTTGTCCCAATTTATCATGCATATTAATTACATTAAAGATTGCTCCTAACTTTTAACTAGAATATTCAGATATATAAGCAACTATTGAATTTCAAATGTTATTTGATTTTGGAGAGATCTAATTTTCGGATGGAAAAAATCTCGTAATATATCTTCTCTCTATATATTTGCACATATGAACAAGTAATATTTTTCGTGAATATATACTTGATATATACTCGTGGATATATACTTGTAAAAAGCTATGTTTACTTCTCTGTCTTTCCTCTTTGACCTTATTCGGAAATATCAACACTGCGAGATGGAATTTGGGCGCACTCGTTGCTACTAAAGCGCAAGACAGTCGAGAGAATCGTTTAACACGCATTGCGGATCTGTGACTTCGGCGTGTACGTTTGTATATGTACATCCAAGAATATTAAGACACGACGGTATGTGCAGGCATCGAGGGATTCGGTGACCTGGCGAAATGTCTACCGTCAGCGATGTGCACGATGAAACGCGCAAGAAAACGTGCGGTGAAGTGCGAACGCAGAAAGCTGAAGATATTATAGAAGACGACACGGAGAGACTGTAATACGATAAAGGAGGAACGATGGAGAGCATGGAATAAACGGACTGACTAAAGGGAGAAGGTGGTATGAATTTGAGACGTGAAGAGAAATGGTGATGTAGGAATTGTACACAGGACACCGCACAACCAAGGTTACGAAGGAATTTTTTAATCACGGATTCCTGATGTAATTTGAAGTCGGGTCGATATTTTGTGCAGCTTTCCATACTATCAATAAGTCTTGATATTAATTTTTGCACTGATATTATTTATTACGCGAAGACAGAACTGTGGGGCCAATTTTTGCGTTTCGGAATGTAAACTGATGGCAACGAAGACATATTTTCACACAACGTTGTCTAAAGACGATCGATTCTATCGCAATGTCTCGTCTCGGTGTATCCCAAGTTCGCCTCGCTGGAATGCCCCGTGCGGGAACGTCTAAGGCGCAATATTGTTTCTTTCGACATTTTAATTGCCTTCCAGATACTCGCAGCCAATCTGTGGTGGAATCCACGGCCCGTCCACCGTCGTGCCATCGGCGGTAACATCCCGCCACGGTATCTGGGCGCGCCGAATTCCACCTGCAAACTCATCTCTTCTCCCGACTCCCGATACACGTGGTCCGTCGCGTTCGCTCCGTGTTACCCCCTAAGCGGCTCTTTAATTGGTCCAGCAGAGACTCCTTTGTAATCCGGCGCGTGGAACTCGCCGGCCGTTTCGATGCGGGCGTTCTCCTTCACTCCGGTTTCCTTTTCTGTCCCTTCATCACAGCTCGCTTTCGATACCGCGCGACTCTTCTCCGATCTGCACGGAATACGAACGGGAGACCGCGCGTGAGAAAGAGCGGATCCCGTGACGCGTAGTGGCGTAAACTTTGAGTACGGTATCGTGTACCACGGCCCCTATTACGGCTGATGTGGCATTCCGTTATATTTCTTAACCCTTTCGTCCCGAGGAAAGAGAAAAAGTTTGGGAAGTTGTTCGTTGGCGCTGGGTGGCAATTGTGCCCGTTGAAAACCAGTTAGGAAAGATAATTAGCGTAAGCTGCAAAAGTCGTATCGTTAAAAAGTTTTAGTCAACGAATCTTTTACCGTTTTTGCGGCATCTTGGCTTTAAATAATCGAAATTACGTAATTTTATTTTCTTGAAGTTTTTTTTACGTCAAACAATCTATTGTATTTGTGCACGTTACGTAATTTAATATATAATTTATTTTAAATAAATTATAATAATATATTTTAAATCAAATGTTGCCTAATAGAGTTAATAGACTAAACAATAACACAGGCCTGCAAAATTGGAGGTGTTGAAAGTTGATTGGGATTTAACAACGTTTTCTTACGTAATTTTTTGCGTGAATCTGAATTCGGCTGCAGAATTCGGATTCACCGCAAAAAATTACGTAAGAAAACATTGTTAAATCCCAATCAACAAAACCATGCAGGCCTGTGTAATTAGTGAATATGTATAATATTTATCATATTTTTATTGGTTTTGATCGTATCTTATTAATATTATCACTAAATTGAGTTTTAAACATTTTGTCATATTTATGGTAAAATTAAAGTTGCAATCGTTGATTGATATAAAGTAAGTAAATATATCCCATAACAATATATATCAAATTAAAAGGAATACGATCAGATTTCCTGTTGGCTTAAACACTTTTTTTTTTATCTTATTGGCAGCATCGCAGCAACTTATTCATCAATTCATTTCGCTCTATATTGATTTCTCCAGATCCCAACGTCGATATGTGTACAATGTGTACATCGTAAATACACTTCACGAAAATGATGGTCACGCACTGTCGTATTGCCAGATGTCACGATAATTTTTCACGTGTTCTTGACTCCCGATTCTCTTCTCCTTCCAAAGATGGATCGTTCTCGTCATCACCGTCGTCGCCATCGCCACCGCGATTCCTTCTCACGTTCAGATTTGGGAACGCGATGCGCCGAAGCTTCGGTCCCTCTGGTCGTTGCACACGGCGCTCGACTTCGTTTCAAATAAATCACGAGGCCTAAGGAATCTCGCTTACGATCTTGCCTTAATGCAAACCATCTCTCGTCCCTCCGGCCCTCTCGTTTTCTTCTCTCTTTCTCTCCCTCCTCCCCTCTCTCTCTTTCGTTCTCGTACCACCGTCTGCCACCGTCTTCTCTTCTCGCCAAATCCTCCGTCTCCTTTCCTCTGCTTTCTCGCCTCTCGCGACGCCCGGACGTAGCGTCTATATTTCACAGTCGGCTGGGAAAGAAAGATAAGGTGCTAATGTCAGATACTATTTCAATATAACTGCGTATTCGCAATCATGCAAGGGACGAGGAACCGACGAAAGAGCGGGAGGGAAAAAACGAGACATCCATAGAAAGCTCTATATCGGAGAGCAAGTTACCACCGCGGACGCGCGCATTTCTTCGCGTACCGTAAATGGGGACGCTGTGCCGAGGTGGGCGAAGTATACGACGATGATGACGACGATGATATCAAGTTTTGCGCGCGTACAGCGCGTATACGCATTGCCATCGTCTCCATCGTCCACCTCCCTCCGTCTTTCTCTCCTGTCCCCGTCCTCTACCTCTTCTTCTTTTTCTTTTTCGTCGTTCGCTGCCCCCTCGAGAGTATTCCCCTCGACTCGTTTCTCACGCTTGCCGTGGGTAGGTCGATCGCAACATCGGCCGATTCGGCCCTCCTTCGTTCGTATACCTACTCGTATTCCCGATCTACTTTGCCGTGCAAAAGTGGGCGGGGGAAGGGGGAGCCGGACTTAAGCCCGTTAAATGGAATTAATAAGCTTTACTATGCATGCACCAGTCCGTGAAATACGATACCGGCTGGCGGGCTCGTTAGGACAACGGGGGAAGGCTTTGTGCCTTCAAGGCTAAACCCCCTCCTATCCCCAATCGGTCGCTCCCTTCCTGTCTCCTCTATCCTCACTCATGCCTACCTTTCTCAATGCGGATGACCGTAATTTCACCTGCATCACCTATTAACGTTGATGATTACCTTTCTTGTCCGTATTATTAAAATACTTCCTTCCTTATGTACAGGAATGATTATAAAGGAGTAAAACTTATGGCAAATAGCATGAAATGTTTCGCGACGAATGATAACTTTTAATCAACACATGAATATGAAATAATTCATAAGATATTCAACGAGTTAAATTGTTTAGGTAAAGGTCTTGTGCAAGGTTAAACTTTCTACTCGTATTAAATTTCTTCCCACGCATACTATCCTTTTTTAGTACATTGGTTAATCATAATTTTACTTGTATTGCTTATTAAAGATAATAACTATAACTTTCCTTAATTTCTTTTGCTCCTCGAATTTGAATGGTTGCGAAAAGTGAAATTTACGCTGACTAGCTTTACTATAGCGTGGTAAATGAAATATTTCGCAGCCGACGATAATAATCATCCAACACGCGAAAGTGAAATAATTCGTTGCGTACGCAACTTAGATTGTTTGTGGAGAGGCTTTTGTGCCTCCAAGAGGCTAAACCTTCTTTACCCTTGTCGGTGTTATCCTCCGTTCTTCTCTTCTATCCTCTGCCTTTACCCTTCCCTTCTCAATGCGTACAGATGGCCATAATTTCGCCTGCATAGCCTATTAACGTTGATAACTATTCCCTTACCTACATTAATTACTTTTCTTATTCTCGTACAGTCGCGGGGAATGAAATTTACGTTAACTGCTTTTATGTGGCGTAGAAAATGGAATATTTTACGGTACGACGATAACAATCAATCATCGCACGAACGTCGAATAATCCACGAAATATTTGGCAAGTTATAACGATATTGAAACTCTGTTAAAAAATAAAATAAAATGTGTGCGATTTTAGAGTTTCGTCATTTTTTGAAGTCTATCTTTTTTTTTACAGTAGCGTATATTTCAATCCCTTTGTAACTGAACTCGATAATTTTTTTTGGCAACTTTGATTGGCCGTCGGCTGTGACACGATCTCGCGTCGACAATTTAAAGCCAACTCAGCAGCGAACTACATTTTCGTACCGTAGTGCCCGATTTATCTATCGCGAAATTTTGCCAAGCAACCAGGACTAGCTTGTCTCGTTTGACTCTCTTGTTTCGTTAAGTCTAATACCCTTATTAAAATCGTATTTCGAGAGGGGGGAGGATTTCAGGGGATATCGAAAAGAGATTCGAGAATGTGAGTCAAATAGCACTGGCGATTCGCATTACCGCAAGATTACAGTCCGAACAAATGTCTTTTTGAGTCTAAACCAGCTTAGAAAGTTTTCTCATTCCATAGCGCGGCGTACCGCGGCGAACTTCCTCGGGCTTCCCGACCCGTCCGAGTTTCATTCGCTATGCAGTCGGCGTATTTCAGTTATCCGCGTGACTTCGTCGGTACCACCCGTCAGGTCCGCCGTCGATTGGTGGTGAGAGGCCACGCGGACTTTCGTGCTACCCTTGGAAAAGCTTGGGAGCCGACGGGAACTTCACCCGAATTTACGCAATCCCAGTGCTCCGGAGCGCCGAGCGGCCTCGGAAGTTCGCTCGCGCCTGCGATTCGAAGTCACGTCGCGATCCCATCTCGCCGAGAGACGAATCGTTTTCTGAGCTTTTTGCGCGTCGGTCCGCCTCGTCTTAGCCTCCCGTCCCCTACGTACCCCCTGGCTTTTTATCGTTCCCCTGCGCATTTCTGCGCTCTCCGCTGTTCTCCCGATTGCTCCCTCTCCCTGTGACCCCGCCGCCTCCGCCCAGCTCGTAGAGTCGGCAAAGTTTTTCTCTGCGGTCCCCCCCGTTTGCTCGCGTTGCGATTCGTACCGCGATCTGGCGCGCTGCGCAAAGAAATAAAAAAGAATGGACGTATGAAAATGTACCGGGCGAAAATAAGGCGATTTCTTGGCGAATGCGAAGTGAGTCGTCGATCTCGACATCGTCGGGAAAAGGACGAATCGATAAACTTAAAGTATTATAGCATTTTCGCGAACCGTACGCGTGATTACATGCGTGTGCGATCTTTCGTTTTTTTTCTGGCCGAAATTGTTACATTCGCGAAAAATATACGTGCGAAGATTCGACGTAGCATTGTAACATATGTTAGAGTTCCCCTGAATTGTTTTTGTTTTAAATCACAAGGGAGCGTGCGTCATTTTTAGCAAATAAATACTTGCTGCTGTTTATTCCGATTTATTAGACGACTTTTTATTTTTCTTTCACGATGCTCTTATTTATTCCGATTTATTAGATGACTTTTTATTTTTCTTTCACGATGCTCTTTAGGGTCGCAACACGAATGAGAATGTTTTTACGGATACCAAATATTGTGATATTAGTTTTCAAATATCCAAAGGCAACAAAACTGTTATTCTCATTAGTTTCTCTATTGCATTTTTAAATTTTTTCAGTAACTCGCCAATGTCAAATTTGGCTCTGATAATGATGGAATAATGAAATTATAATTTACGACAGTACGAAATCGTAGATAATTTTGCATCATCTTAATCTTACTTAGATAGATGCTCAAAACACTCTAAATAATTTTATCTTTATATTTTTTAAATAATACTCTAAAGTCTTTGGAGTAGAATCTCACTCTAAAGAGTGTAAATTGAGTCAATTAAAAAAAAGGGCTGCTCAATTTTCAATTTTTAAATATATATCTTCCAATTTTCAATATTTAAAGGCTAAATACATTACAAAATCACTTATAAATCGGTCAATGATTTTTTGCACTCTCTAGCTCTGATTTTTAAATAAAAAAATTTTAATCTATAATTTTTTTCTCTACTGAACTCTAAAAATTTTCAAAATGGTACATGAATCTTGTTATTTATGTAGGTACACAGCACGTATATGTTACAGATAAGAACTTTATTCGTTTTCGACACGAAAGATATTTAACCCGATAGATTACAAGCATCTTCTGTGCAAAAATACGAAACTTGAAACGAGTACGCAATAAGGATATGGGAAAAGATGGTAACGTGGCAAAAATACTGCACTGTTAGCTGCACTGATTTCTGCTTGCCATCGCCTTGGTCGATATTATCGGCTTCACCCGCGCGCGATGGTATCATTTACATATCTAATATCAAGTTGTCTTGAAATGCAGCTATGAAATTATTTTCAGTATATCTGAATATATCGATCAAATAATGTTAATAATTAATGTTACCGAGGGACGAAATTATAGAAAATTGCTTTTTGTACTTAAAAAAATAGTCGTGATAAAAATCAGCAATTATGAAATACAAGATAAAGAGTTATGGTATTTTTTATTTTTATAATTACATAATACATTCTTTTTAAAATTGGTTCTACTAACATCAGGTAATTTAAAACGTATCTTATAATTTAAAAAGAAAATTTAATATTACAAAAAATTAATATTACAAATATTATAAAAAGAAATCAAGACGTGAGATATACAATGACATTAAGATCAATTACGTTGTGAACTAAAATTCGCTTGTGGTAACGGTATACATATTAATCATTTTGATTTAATTCCAACTTGTAAGAGATACGGCTTTGCATGTAATCAGATCTCTTGTGCATCTTGTATTTCCATCACAAGAAGAGAGAGAGGTATATCGTGACGATGGACCGTTTGCCGAACTCGATAACCCTTTCAGCGAATCGAAAGACTTAATCAGTTATCCGGTGTAGGTATAGACGAGATACGCATGCTTGCTTTTCGATGTACCGAGTTAAAATTCGTAGCTTTTTAATGCGAGACAATACGGCGTGCGCGGGCCGAGTCGTGTGTTCGAAGCCGAGGAGGACAGGAACGCGCCGCCACATGCCTACCAATAACAATAACTCGGATTCCGGTTATTTTGCATACTCGAATAATCGGATGCCATTCCTGATCTTCCTCCCCCTCCAGATTTAGCATCGGGGTGCTTGAAGTCTGAGCTCGCACGCTCCGCCCTAAAGCCAACGCATCTCGCTTCGCTTGGCAAGTTACCAGAAATTTATTTGCTTGCCAACGAACTCGTCTAAGTCCATTGATTCCACCTTCGAAGCTCCTTCGAGCCTCGAAGAGAAGATTTACTTACCCGCTGTTTACTTGAAGTTGCTTTTGATGTTACCACTATCGACCGGCCTCGCAGCTAGATGACCTTCCAAAGCGAATTGCGCGAGCGATAGTAATCCTACCCTCATCGCGGATATCAATAGCTTCAATAGCTTAATACTAAACGTCTAATGTCGGGAATTGCTTGTCCGGGGATTGTAAGGAGGAAAGAAGTTAGCTGTAAAGTCTTCTTGATCTCTTCTTTAGAACAGAGATACAGAATATCTTCTTAGAATAAATTCTAATTACATGATTATAATTTGACAGAATTATTATTATTCACTTATTTATTCTGATTTCGCCTCTTTGAATAAGAATCTTCGTAATATTCGATAACTCAATTAGCAAATGGCTGCTTTTTTGACGCTCAATAAGGTGTTTGAACAAGTTTTATAACACTTGCGCGAGTGAAATAATTCTTTGTCTTTTATAATTTAGGTATTCTTTTCAACCATAGATAGTCTGAAATTCCTGTGGTATCGATCGATAGAGTCTGAGATGAACCATTTTTGCAGATGTCGGAGTAACGAGGCGGATTATAATCGGACGAAAGTATAATAACGATGTCGTAAAGTTATCAGCTGTCGCGAGACGGAAGATCCTTGCACGAACTTCGAGATGAAATAATTTCCATTCCGCAGTACTTCCTATTCCTCGACTATTTCTCGAATATTATTTTAAATATAAAAGCACTTCGCTCTTCTCTGTGTTCTTAATTATGAATTAATTAATTCTCACCATGATTGACAATTTAGGATGTGATTAATGGCAGCAAGAAGCGAAATTTTATGCAAAAGATTGATTCTACTTTCAATTTCGAACAATAACGAATTATTCCTAAACAAATACCTCATGTCACGCGCTTGTTAAATAAAACAAAAATCCTACCGCACATCCTCACGTGTAAATGCGTGCCAGTAAACGCGAGCACGCCGTGCTACACGACATCCTCGTTCCCACGCGATCGCTCGTGCGCGCGACTGAATGCCCGCCGCTAATTACTCTGACAACACTCGCACGAATCGTAATTAAAATTTCGTTTTGAAGCGAGGCGACGCGTAATAGCTGCGGATCCGGTATCGCGGCGTTTTTTAACCCAGCGGATCGCCGCGCGCGCTGCCGCAGCAGCTGCCGACGCAAACTAATTAAGCTCTCGTTTAGCTGCAAACACGGCCGGCGTTTTAAGCGATTACTCGTCGATCTGACATTTCATATCACGGAATTTCTCGTATTATCGAGCTTGGAATTCCTTGGTTTCTTTGGCAAGTTCTATCGCGTTGCCGATGTGACGATAGTAAAGTATAGGTTTTCGAGACCGTTACGCCTTGCTTTACTTGGTATTTCGATAATATTGGATAAATTTCGGAGTTTATGGATTGTCGTAATGTGTTTATAATATGCGCGCCCCTCTGGAGGATCGCTCGATCGAGCGATATTTAACCGCCGTTATATTACAGAATAGGATAAATGGAGATGCGCGCAGTAGCTGCGTTAATGATCTATTATACGATAAACCGCTTATTACGGCTCTCCGAAAATGGGTATCGATATCTTTCTTTGTCGACCTTGCAAACTCTCGATCCTACTGTGCTGCTTCATGTTTCCTATAGAAATTGTCGAAGCGAAAGGAATAGATCCTTTGTAGAGCAGGATACGTTTACGATATGTATTTTGTGTGTCGGTGGCATATATTGATACGATCGCGAACGTAAAGGCTGTCAACGATACCTTACGCAACAAACAAGCATATTATATAACAAACAAGAATGTATTTGTTTGGCTTTTCTGATTTTACACACGAAAAGGTTGGTTTTGTTGAAGATATTTAAAAATTTAGGTCTAAAAATAATTTTGTTAGACCAATCAAAATTATTATGCGGTGGATAGAATGATTGCAATGCTTTTTTTCAATGGATTTCAGAATTCAGCCTTGCTCGTAGAGCGATTGAACGTAAATGATTAGATCCATAAGTAAGAACTACAACGCTCAAACTAATTGCTAGAATGTCTAAACTTTTTTGTAGTATTTGTTCATGCTTGCTACGTAATTATTTTGATGGTTGAATAAAATTATTTTCGGATCTGTATCTAGCTAAATTTTTAGATACTTCAACAAAACCATCCTTTCCATACGGATGAATATACCGACTGCATATTTTATCAAATAAAATTCGCTGAAATAGACGATATTCGGAAAGATGCAATGCACAAATGAATGTCACAGTTTGACGCAAAATCTACCCCTCTTAACGCAAGCGCACTCTGAGTTTTCGAAAGGGGGTTTATATTGTCGGGGGCTTATTATAACGCCATACCATTCTTAAAGTGTCAAAACACAAACTGCAGAATCCCAATAGAGCGACGAGTCGTAATGAGATTAACGTTTCCGCACACGACGAGGAATGGCTCCGGGTTTCCGGAGCAGGAGAAGGTCTCTTTGCGGGTTGGGATACGGGATTCGCGCGGGTCCCCGAGCTTTTTGACAACGATAAATAATCGGATCAGGAGCGCGATCGGGGACTTTGTGAGTCATTCCCGTCGACCGCGTCGGGGACAATCAGGCACCGAACCATTGTGTGCCGCCGAGTCGTTCCTCTTTCGCTGCATTCTCGCCCCGTTTGATCTTGTCTCTCCTATGCACGGGGAAATAATAATGAAGCCGCACGTGTCCCGATCTATCTGTGACTTTGGTCGGTGAACGACGGCGTGTCGTCGAAGGGTGCGTTTTCGATTGAAATGCCAGACGGCGGTTAGTCTAATTGCACGCGCGTCTATTTATCGCGGGCCAATTTGACACTCTGCCGGAGTCATTCTCTTTTTTCCCCTAAATCTGCAAATGCTGAAAAAATACCATCATATCGAATGAGCAATTATATCGAATTTCGGAAATTTTTCAAATAATGAGTACTTTAATTTTTATTAATTTTTAAATATTTATAAACATGAGAAAATTAACGATGAAAAACAAATGTAATGTGAATATTTTAATTATTGACACGCAATATATCAACAATTTGGTAGCAAATAATGCTTTAAGATCTGGAGAATGGTTTCCAATCATCATTTCTTAAAAACAAAAATCTCTTGCATCTTCATATTTTTCATTTTTTAAATTATCTTTCGAGTCGTTTTTTATCTCTATCAATAGAATACAGTTGAATACAATGCGAATAGAATCGCAAGGAAATATTAATGAAACAAAGTGAATTAAGTAGCGTCGACCCTGCACTTTTAATTATTACGATCTGATTGTGCGTAATTAATTGCTGTAAGATATTATCTATGAAGGCGTGCATATAGACGTATAGTTTTACACATGCTAAAATGTCGTTGCACTATAAAGATCAAGATTTTTCTCAAGGAAGTACAGACGAGAGTGATGTAAGACGTTCATTAAAGATAAATAAAGACTTTCTTTTTCTCTCTTTTTTTCCCTTACTTTAGCATAAATATTTATTGAATGCAAAGCGATTAACAACAAAAATAGTTTAACAGTTTACGTTTTAATGCTGTGATTGTATAAATATTCTTTTTTATTTGTTGTTATTCCATCATTAGTTTGTTTTCGTCATTAGTTATTCCATCATTCTATTAATAAATATTATTTATTAATGAAAATAATATTTTAATATTTTATATGATGTACATTTAACATCAAATAAATGAGAAAATTAGATGGTATCCTAATTTTCTCGTTTATTTTGTCTGCTAAGAAAAATTGATGACAATTTCATTAAAAAGTTGATGATCACAGAATTGTGCACGCGATATCATCTTGTATAATTACTGGTAAATGAATCCCACGTTCTGAGGGAATGAATACCTTATCTCTAGGAATAAATCACACGCTAAAATTGAACGAACATTAATACATTTACTATTTCGTTTACGGACGCTGTTACTGCGATCAGTCTTAATTAAACGATGTAATCGCGTATCGCTTATCGATTTTATTATAGCACCGCTCAATATACACTTGGGCGAAGTGCGCTTGATGCTCACGCCCGCGCTGGATCGTTATGTCTCATAGACAATAGGCATAGGTCGAGTACGTGTTATCTATTTGGGTCGTTGCCGATGACGTTTGTGCGATGACCGATGTTGTGCTTTCAGCGGATATCGGTGATATTCACCGCGTGGGTTTTGTTAAATAGAAATCACTTGTGTTAATCGACAGACTGATATTCGCGCCGCGAGAACATTTATATGAAACGTTCGATAATTAATATGAACAAAAATCCATTTTATTGTTCGGAAAACTGGCTTATCGAATGGAGTTTACCTCGACTGGAATCGATAATCTGATTTTTTTTACACAAATATTTCTCTGACATGCGCTATAGAAAGCATTCTTTGAAGTTAAAAACGGGATTATTTTATTTTAAAATAAATTAAATTAATAGTTCTTGTGAATCTCTAAGAATGAATCCAAACGAGTAAAATGCCTGTGTGAGCCTCTGCATCTTATCGCCTCATAAATATATATAATTTACGCACAAACAACCGCAGAGGTGTTGTGTTCATATTGGCATTTTACTTGTATTGAATTTATTTTATATTTTATTGTATAAATCTCAAATATATATATATATACATGTATATATGTATATTTTATGTCATAAATTTAAATTCCATCCTTTTAGACTTTTTATGTATTTACATTTTATAAATGTTTTTATTTTATTTATTTTTTATCTTATTTCTATAATCACGTATTAAAACTTACAATAATAAATAAGGAAAGAATATAAAACTATTTATAAAATTTTATGTTTTTAAATTGTAATCTCGATCGATTGAATGTTCTATAAACGAGAACGAGAATTCGATGGTTTCCTTCTTTTTATTTATCTACTTTTGCTTCTTTATATCTTCTCTTTGCTCTATTTTCCTTTTCCCTCTTTGTTCTTTTTATCCTATGTTCTTTCTTTCTTTTAACTTCTCTTTATTTATTTTCTTCTTCGTGATGCCCTGAGATTTTCCGTGAGCCTCTGCGGAGCTATTAGTTACGTCACTACCAATGATATTTATACCAAGCTTTATTCTTCAATAAAGATATCAGATTTCCTCATATAATAAATATACGGTACTCAGAAAAGAATAAACAAAAAAAACTTAAATTATTTATCAGTTACTTCGGCAGTGAGAACAAGGATCGTTCGACAGGATCGTCAAATATCGGAGGGATTGTGCGGTGCATGTCGTCATCACCCCGTCATCTTTATTAAGTCGCAGCCATCGACAGAACGATTTATCTTCACCTACCGCCGCTACTCACGCACGGCGCGTGTCACGTGCTACATAAATGTCACCGATGTAACGGCATCGTCGTCGAATCTCTACTGATATCTCGTAAAATGTGCCATGCGGCTTTCAAAAAAAGCTATACGTCCGTCGTATTGTGCGGAATAGCCGCGGCCTGCAGGATCCGTTATCGCGATCACGTGCTTGACGCGGTCGTGGTACAACGACGAGGGAATCTGCGGGAGGTAGAGGTAGGAAACCGGTTGTGCCAAGGGGCCGTCGAGAGGGGGCGGGAGGGGGCGCGATGCGAGGTTATATGGGGTGTCGTCGAATCGTCGCGTCAGTGCTGCGTGTTTTAATTTGACGTCACTCAGCGCGTCAGTTCCATCTGGTGTTGCGAGGACTCTCCTCGTCTCGTCCAGGACACGCCAGTCACCAGGATTTAATATCAAACCACCCCGGTCCGTCCTCGCTAGCGTTGAGCGCTCTTTCTGTTTTCTCTCTCTCCCCCCTCCTCTATGTGGGGTATCCCTTCGAAGATCCGGACGATGGATGTTCCACTCGTGCGAACTGATGACGCTTTAGTCACTATCGCCCGGTAAATCGGAGCGCATAATCGGCCTATCCGATTAATGGAACGATATTGCCTATGATAAGATGCGATAACGCCTTTCCACTATATATTTTCTTGTTGTCTCTACTGTGTCATCTCTATTTATGAGGACGACGCAAAACGATGTACTCGTAAGCTTCTAAATGCTAGGTGCAATTTAATTAGAAGATATAACTGCCTATTAATTAAGATTGTATCAAGTAATTTTAGTGACGTTATATAAAACTTTATCAACGGAATTGTAACTATCGTATTCTTATAATTAATTTGTCGTAGTAAAATTCAACGCTTATTCTTATTATGAAATTTATGAAAAAAATAGTATATATGATTCGTAAAAATTGACTTTTGTAATATATCTAGGGAAATATTTTCATGCAGTGGGATATAAAAGACTTTGATTAATTTTACAAGTTTAACGGTACTACTCTCTATCACAATTTTGTTTGTAGTTATGTCAGTTGCAATTGTGAGGTAGAACGTTCATGAAATTATCTATAAAAATTATCTACAAAAATTGTTTTTTGTGATGCTATTATAAGGCTAAAAAATGGCATAGATTCTTCTCTCGGCGATGGAAGGATGAAGTATTGATAAACTGGTTTTCTGTGAGGCAAACGATAGTTCGAATTTTGAAAAAGGAAGCTGACGCCGGACACGCGCGTGTCAGTTGCACGTTTCGATCCAATCACAATCTCTCATACGTGCTGTACGATCCCTTCGCATTCGCGTCCTACGCTCGAATTGGCCTAAATGCTCGCATTTCGCGTGAAAGGGCATGCGCGAATCGAACGCGGCGACGTACACAGTGTCGTGACCGAGTTGACGCGTCATCGTTTGCCGTCCTGCTATTTTTTTATTTACCGGCGAGTTCTATTTTCGACAACGTGGCATTTTTCGCTCTGCCGTCACCGGACGTACAGAAATGTCTCGTGTGGCAGTAACCCGTCGGCTGTTTCGTTTTATTCCAAGAGACGTGGAATGCGAGAGAGATGGAGAAAGAGAGAGAGAGAGAGAGAGAGAGAGAGAGAGAGAGAGAGAGAGAGAGAGAGAGAGAAAGGGGAGATACGAAACAAGTGGAAGGGGACATTATTATTTATATCGCAGTTAAGACGAATTTACTGGTCTCTAAATTCTCGCCTCAAGGTAACCAATCCCATGATGTTCAAGTCGTCACAACGCATCCGTCGTCGCCGTGTCTCCTTCCAGTTTCAGCGTCGTCCTCTTAGCTGTGCGAGGAGATGCGTGAATGCGAGGCTCTCGAGAAGGTAAAGTCAGCAGTCGAGAGCTGCTTTCGCTTCTCTGAAGGCATGAAGATGCGCCGCGATGTATCCGCAGGCGGCTGTGCGGTCCCAAGAATCTTCTCGCAAAAGACGTGCGCACGTGTGTGTCACCGTACAGCACTAAAGTAATGCGCTCCCGTCTTGCCAGCCTGTTAAGTTGCTCTTTAAAACCATGAAGCATCGTATGTGTTCACTAAATATACTGTCTCTGACGATGTAATCTCGGTTGCGTTATTATGCACGCGATAATATGAAAGGCATCCTCCTGATGTTCCGCAATTACCTTCAAACATGAAAGTCTATAAAATGAACGTAATCTTGTTTCTCTACGCTTTCGAGGAATTTATATTGGGAATTGGATCCTTTGGATAAATCCACATCGCTGATGAGCCGAAAAATTAATAATTATTTTGTATCGAAGGAAATATAAAAATTAAAAAATGATTGCAACATTTCGTTTTAAATCTAGCTGAATTCTCGTTACCCCTTCAAAAGCGGTAAAACTCGCAACTGGATTTCGCACATAGATGAGCTTAATTCGCGTGGAAACGAGCCACCTCATTTATTATATCGCCGTAATTACTGCGCGAAATAACGCTACCGCGTCGTTCACTGCGACTACGTCGGGCGTGACAATTTCGCTATGGTCGTAGCGAGCCATGTGATAAAATCGACCCGTAAAAATCTCCGAGTCTGATATTTCAAGCGCGGATCGTGCTTACCTTCCCGACGAGTGCGTATCTTCTCGGCGTTATGTATGTACACGCGAAACCAATATATCGTGTCCGCGTGTTCGAAGTCGAACCCGCAATGGACGCAACGGGACACCGCAGGATGCGGCCTTACGCGATGGTGCGGGCGGGTCCATAAAATGTGGGTGGGCAAACGAGCAATGGGCAAGAGGGAAGAAGGGCCGAGAGAGACCGGACGGCCGTAACGAATGAAGTGTGCCGCTGTAAAAATGCGGTTTTATAGAAGCAGCTTCACATAACGTTCAAGTAACCGAGACGATGGACCGTCCGAGAAGCGGAAGAACGACTGCGGCGAGCGAGCGTGTAAGGCACGCTCGCCAAGGCGATTCCGATGATGGTACGGGCGGAGGATTGGGACGGGAAGGATGGGAGACACTCGCGAGTGGGTGCGCCCATAAAAAGGAACATCATGCACGCGCCTGCACGTCGTAATATCTGGCTCTCGTGCGTCCATACACTTGGTCGAACTCTTTTTATTCCGCCAGCCTTTCTCTGTTATCCTCTGCGTGCCGTCTTACATCGGTATCTTCGTCTTAACTTCGCCCTTCTGTCCCTAGTTGCTTTACCTCTGCCTCTCTTTCGCCACGCGGCCTTTTTACCGCGGCTTGACTCTGTAAACCCTCCATAAAGCCCCGACGACAGGCAGGAATCCCCGGCTTCGCGATTTCGCTGGGCGATATTGATCACGATACCTCGGGAACGAAGTAAATGGCCGATCGCCACGTCGCGATATATTACCAGTGTGGATACTGCTATTTCTGAGCTCTATACTCGGACACGCTACCACGCGACGAAAGCAATCCTCTTGAATGGAGAAATACCTGGAGGCGAAGCACGTTTATGACGGCGTCTTATCGGTAAAGTATATGCGAAAACGAATTCATCCACCAGATTGAATTGGAAATTGTCAAAGGTTCAGGTAACGAGGTCGTTCCCTTCCAAGCGCGACAATTGCTTTTGCGCGAATAACCAGAGAGAGTTAGGCGACGTTGCTGAGAAAACATCAACTGTTATCGTTGCACTGTCCGCTTATTATTCACCTGATCGGATGGAATTTATCTTGCGTGTATGAAAAGACGCATATGAGATCCGAGAGCTATCCTATTGTCCGGTTAAAACGATGAATATAAAGAGATTATATAGCAAAATTTTTTAATTTGGAAATTACGTTAATCAAAATATTTTAGTATATATATTTAATGTTTAATGCAATGTCTTGTGTGTGTATTATATTGCAATTTTACGATTTTAGAAATATATATAAAATGTCTTAATGACGATTCTATAATTTAATATTCCGTGATAATATCTACTTTAGAAATAATATCTATATTTCCTTATTTTGTAAGTTAAAAATGTTACAAGCACGACTTATAGTAATTAATAAATATTTTCTTAAAAGCAGTTTGTTAAAAATTAACAAACTTGATATAATCTGCAAAAGAATGCGAGATATACTTTATATTTAGCGTCGGCTTTGTGAAAACGACTAATTAGAAGTTGTATCAGATAAGCCGCTTAGAAGTAGGTAAATAGCATTATAGAATATTTTAAAATGTGGTATATATAAAGTGTACATTTTATCTATTTGCGTTTTTTTTCTTTACGGAAAAATATTCTTCGCTTTTTTTCGCACTTATATTTATCTAATTAAATTTATTGTTTAAATAAAATGAAAAGCTATATTTTGAGACTTATATGATTCTTTAAATGGTATTATAATACTGTTCACGATAGAAGAAGAAAAGAAGAAAGAAGGAAGGTAATGAATTTGTAATGAAAATTACAATGCATTACGTATAAAATATCTATAAAAAAAATATGGATATATAATTTATATAATTTATTTATTTTTACATATATTCTTTAAACATATTTGATTATTTCGATAAAAGTTGAGAAGTAACTATTTGAAGCAAAAAATTTGAAAGAAACAAAAACTAAATTTATTCTGCATCGTATTTTTCTTCTTTTATTCACCCGGAGCAGTATATTTTCGGCATCTACCTCTTTTCGAATGGTTGCACTGCTCTAGTCGTGTCTTGTTCAGCAATTGACACCGTCAGGACGACGTTATCGACATGCGAACTCACGTTGTTGCTTCGCGAGGATAGACAAACCCTGTGAATAATTCAACCAGTTCTGTGAAGGGATTTCGTCGTGGTTTCGGATTTCGTCCATAGATCCTCGTGTGCGGATCTTGAAGCGGGCCATTCTGTAGAATTGCATTAGCCGTTGCTGTTGTGGCTGCGATGCCTGCATTTGCACTGTACGAATAATTACGCGATCGGCGATTATTCAACCTGATATACAAATGTGTAACAGATCAATTTTATTATGGTTTTTAATAATAATATTATGTTAAATTATTATCTAATAAAAATTATAAATTTGTAAATTTTATAATATTGTCTTTCAATCTAAATATAGTGAAGTAAACTCGATTATACTGTATAATGGTATAATTCAACACAAGAAATTTTTTGCACTTTGTAGTAAAGATTGAAAAACAATATTATAAAATTTACAAATTTATTTTACGATTTATATGCACACACTTGTACAGAGTGGTCCACTTGAATTGAAGACTTTGAATATTTCACTTATTTCTAATAATATAAAAAAATTTTTTAAATGAAAGTAGAACAGTTTCGAGGGGAAACGTATTTTTGTTACGTTGTTTTTTTTTTAAGGATAAGGCTCCAAAAAAATAAAAATCATCTCCACTTTTAAATCGAATTATATAATTTATTTATATAATATAATTTTTCTGATTATTCTACATATATATGAAAGTATTAAGCTAGAAATATCTTTTTGGCCTCCACCTGGAAAAAAATAAGGTAACCGAAATATGTCTCTCTCGAAACCATTCAAATTTTATCTGAAATTTTCTTCGTATTATCAAAAATAAGTGAAATATTCAAGGTTTTGAATTTAAGTGGACCATCCTGTATATATATTTGATGAATATTTGGAAAATAAGCAAACATTAATTAAAGATTAGTAAAAAGTAGATATTATAGTGAAATCAGAATAAAGAATATGTTATATGATATTCTGATTAATTAATGACGCCAACGTGACTAATTTTCCTCAACATAGAGAAGCGTCATCAAACACAGCGTAGAATTTCTATTACTATTATAATTCTGGTGTGAATTTCGTGGCAAGCGCATATGCCGTGTAATATAATGTATGCTCTCGCACATATCGCTAATAATACAGAATTTATCTGTATTTCAATGCTACATGGTTTCTGAAATGGGCGACTTGTTGCTATGAATAACGTTAGTTGAAGTTTACATTGAATATATTTACATTAATAGATATATTTGAAAATATAGTTGAAATCGACTATGGTTATATACGTATACTTGTTAATAAAAATACATTTTAATATAAATGAACAAAAATATATAGTTTTATATTTTTATTCGATGTGATAATCGGATTAGAGAAAGAGAGAGAATATGTTTAATTTATTGAATTAAACGATTATTTTTGGAAACATTAAATTTTATTTTATAATATCGTAATACGTATATATTTCATTACATGCAAATAATTGCTACGAATTACAGTTAGTATAATTAGTAATAAGTTTACATTAATTGATAAAAATTTATTTTTTTATGTTAAATTGATCTGATAAGGTTTCTTATAGTATTCTTTGAGCTGATTTCAAATCTGTTTATCAAAATGAGGTATCCTCTATATCCTCTATATTCTCTATATTTATGTTTTCTGTTTAGATATTAATAAATGATTTATAGAGAATAACTATTGAATTTTATATGATTTTCTCATTATAAAAGATTTCAAATACAAGACTTCAAATTGGAGAGCCCGTAGGATAAAGTCTAATCTCATTTTCAGAATGAGCATAAAAATATATACATAAGAATCAGCCAAAATGGCCTATTTAACGAAATCATTGTAGACCAATGTTATTCCTACATTCTGTAGTAAATATTTATCAAAGAATTAATGTAACTTCGGGTGTTCCGTTTAATCTTCAATATCGGATGTCCGTCTGCATTGACATAATCGCAAATCGATTGCAATTGGTTGCGCAAGTAACTGAGAGTGGACTTTGCATGCTACGTGATGAGACCACGTTTTACTTGCGACACGTGCATGCGACACGTACTTGCGTACTTGTAGTTTGTAGACGTTGGCTGTACGTTAGTAACTGTTCGTGCAGCAAACGTGCGTATAATTGCGCATTCAGGGAGAATTTGAATAACCTGCTTTTCGCTTGGCCACACACAGCTACGAATCTTCATGTAATGAGATGTGTGGCGTACATACAGTGCGCGTTTACAGAGTAGACGGAATAGCACCGTGCAATTAATCGTAATAACTATTAAGACAGGTTTATTATACATATATCAACGCATTCATCTAAAGATATTAAGGGGTATCTTTACATATTTAAATATTATATTATATAAAGATATTATACATGTCTTCGTAAAACATAAACAGAATAACATATGATTTTTTAATTGATATTTTCTATTTGAATCGAGAAGAAAAAAAAACGATAGCAAACGTGGACGGAAAACTGATTTTTAATGTTTTATTTTAAGACATTGATTTTTATAGTTTGTGTTATCACATATACGGTTCTATAATATATTATATGGTTTTATTAGTTCAAATAATTTTAAATTTATTAGAGACGTCATATAATTACGAATATTAAATGTGAGAATAATGATGTAAACATCTAGAAACTTTGAGGATTAGTATGTTAGAGTCGTCAGCCTGTTATGGCGCTTAGATGGCACTAGTTTTCAAGTAACATTGCCATCAAGAAAACAAATTGCCGAAGTTAGAAGTTGTTTGGTAAATAAATTATCAACTTTGGCAAATGCAGGAAAGTTAACGTGTTTGTGGCATATGCTAGATGTTATATATATTCTTAGTACAATGAACTTAGAAATTCTCGATGGAACTATATCTATTTTCATTGGCGATATTTTATGTTTAATCCATAGCATGAAAGAATTTTATATACATTTATTATACATTATTCCATATTTCTGTGCATTTTTATTGTTTATCAATTTTTTAATTTGTGTATTTTTTATTTTGTACGATTCTGTAACTTTTAAATGAATTTTATAAGTTGTGTTTTTATATTACAAATATTTTAATTATTTATTTTCTTGATGACAGTAAAATATGCCTAAACTTTTTCTATGATAAGGTATGTGGTGCAATTTTTCACAAATTTTATGTACAGTATAAAATTGATGGATCAACTGTATATATTATAAAATATAGATATTTTATGTTAATGATTATTATAAATTCATGGTTTTATAAGGGTAAAACAGGTTTCAATCATCTATCTTTTGTTTCGAAAATCCCGACGTTGTTCCATGAAAAGATTTGAAAAATATTCTACTGATAATGACGGCTATATATTGGTCAACTACGTGTTTAGCTTTATGTATGCGGAAGAAAGTTGATCCAGTGCGAATTATTTATTACAGTCATTAAATATGTACGTATGTTATAGCAACCGGTATTTTGATGCTATAGTACATGCGAGAGTTCATCAAGAGAATTGCTACTTTGTTAATTTTTACTTAATAAAACGAGTATTGATCATTATCATTTGAATAAACTTTATGAGAGAGAGAGAGAATAACTATAGAAATATCTTGTATCTTAATCGTTAAAGTCACTGAGATATATTGTTATAAATATTACAGCATTGATATTTGAAATGAATGTGGTTTAATAATTTGTTTAAATATAAAGTAACATAATATAATATAATATAATATCTCTCGAGTATAATATGTTAATAAGTTAGTTCTTATCAATTTTTTTTGTTTCAGGTAAGTTGTTCCTCTACTACTTGGTACTCTATGTAAGTGGTCGTTTCGCTTTAACATGTTGGTGAGTGATAAAAAACATTTCAAGTATTTTAGATAGCGTTTTTTCTTTTAATTTTAAACTTAATTTTTAATGTATAAAGTGAAAAAATCTAAGTGAAAATGGAATGAAAAGGAAAATTGAAATTTTTCTATTGTCATATAAATTGCTTCTTTTGCGTAACAATCTTAATCAAAAGTTAGACAAAATTGTTGCTATAGATGAAGATAGTAAGAAAAGTAAATTTATATAAAAATAAGAGTACTTGATATCCACGAGGCTTACGAGAAATTCGCGTGTCTGGTTTATCGAGTTTCAATCTAATTGTCGCCTTCCTCTTACTTTCTCTCTTCTCTCTCTCTCTCTCTCTCTCTCTTTCTCTTTCTCTCTTTCTTTCTTTTTCTGTCTCTTTTTGTTTTCCCGAAGCACGAGAGAGATTTTATAGTCGTCATTTTTCAAGGAAATAACCGTGAACGCGAAATAAAAGCCAGTCGTGATAGAAGATTTTATATTTTACGATTTATCAGTGTAGGATGTATACGCGTGAACTTGGTCGTCATTCTGTTTCTCTTACGACCGAAGCCGTAACAGATCGTCGGTCACAGATCAATCTCCTAAGGCACAATTAATATTCATGATTCACTTGCAAAGAGGACATTGCACTTAATGTATATTTAATTGGAGGTAGTCTAGCTGTACAACTAAACGAGATTTTACTACGAGAACATCAAACATCCATACAGATAATTCCGCGGATTATCATCCTGCGTGAATTATGCATCTCGCGTGAGTAGCACTGAGATCGCGATAAAACTCGTACTACTAAATGATTAGCTCCTAATAAACGAAAATGAATACCTTTATGTTAGAAAAAGCTAATAATATTATAGCATTATAGTTTTAATACTGAAGCAATATCAATGAATAAACATAATAGTCAATATTTCGAATATAATAATATGAAATTATAAATGAGTTTCGGTATAAATTATATATGAATGCTATTTCTGATTTTAAGTATAAAACATTGAATTTATTTAACTCTTTGGTTTTATATCTATTATTTTAAATATATTTTTACATACTTTCATCTTTAACTTTTCAACTAGCCTGTAGTTAAAGTTTTAATAGTTAAAATTTTAATATTAATTACTAATTTTAATGTTATTTAATATTGAATCTTAAGTACTGAATCATTAGTATATATTGTACTTATTATTAATAATTATAGAGCATTGATGGTTATATACACAATATCAACATTTTTTTACATATAATTTGTCGAGAAGTAAATTTTTAATATGTATATTTGATTATACTCGCATAATTTGAAAGAACAGCCTTTACTAAATGATATTCTGGTGCAGGAATCCATAAAAATTCGTACAATTTTTTTCGAACGTAAATACCTTAAAGTATGTCTTCAGCATGATATTGCAGCGATATTGATTGAATTTATGATACATAAAGAATTTTTTCGATCTTTGTAAAGTAAAATGTAACTTTTATTATACGAATATCATATAAATATAAATGTATATTTTGTATTTATTGAGTCTCTACATTGCGAGAGACTCAATAATTGCATTTGAAATAAGTATACATATAAAATTTGAAGGGACTCGATGTTTTTCTCGATGTCGCGATATCGGCGAAAGTGCAGGAGAGTGGCCGTTTGCATGAAATCAATCAAGCGAAATCTATTATACGACGTCATTCGACACGCTCGATTTCGATAGAAGGATAGCAGACTATATGTAACTCGTACGGTGCAACGATTGCTGCAAGCAAGAGGCGGAAGTGCATTCATGAGATTATATTTTAGAATTGCTTTTTTAAGATTATATGTGTAGGAATTGTGCTACTACCAGTTTCAGAAGCAGGAGATTGTGCATGATCTCTGATGCCGTATTTACGATTTATATTTACGATTCTGTTAAAGAACTCGATTGAAACCAATCTCGAGACATGATTTTAATGATAAATACATTTGGAAAGTTAATTTATATTATGAGAATTAATATTTATTATATTAAAAGTTATATTATATTTGTTATGTTATATTTGCAGTTCCAATTTAATTGAGAAATTCAAATGAAGTTTGACTTAAAAAATGATCTAAGTTTTATTTTTCTCAATTCAGTAATTAATTCTTGAGAGAAGTTCATATACATAGGTATGTTAATAGTTTTGCAACATTTTTCTGAAGACTTGAGGTAATTATTTTAAAAACCTGCCTTTTGAAGTTTAATTTTAAATCGTTAAAAGTTTATTTTAAAGCATAAATTTTTTTGAACAAAACGAAGATAAATTTAATTCTTTTAATAATACTTTATTAAATCTTTTTAAAGTGCTTAATTAACCATTCAAATTGTCTTTAAAGGGAAAAATTAAATAATTCGAGTCTAACAATTAAAACTTATTAATAATAATTACACAAAACATTTATGTACATATCAATTAGAATAACAAGTAACAATATTTCCATTTTGAAACATTCTCTCAGTTGTACGGAATTAATCGTTATTTTAGATAATGCTAATTAATCCATAAAACAAAGCGTGTATGTACTGCAACAATAAAACGGAGCGCATTATGTATATTAAAGAGTTCATTTATTGAAATGTAAGGAACAGAATATTTCACGTTATTATATTATACAAATTATTTAAATTTCGAAATGATAACGGTTCTACTGGCGCGCGGCCTTGGTATTTGTTATTGGGGTATACACTGCGTTGTATTCATGCAAGGTCACCGCGCCATCATTCGCTCAGTGAGATTCGAGCGAACAGGTTGTGGCGCTAGCTGCTTCTGTGTCGTCCTGTATTATTCTCTAAACGCAGCTGTTGCAAATGTTAGAAAATGCTGAATGCTGTTATACTTCATAATTAGGTTGAAATGAGTGATTGTTCGAGTAATTTATAAATGTAGGTATATATTTAGATAACAATTGCGAAGCAGATATATTTTGCATGATTTATTTCGTTCGGAATAGAAAATCGGAACAACAGAGAATGGGAATTATAAATTATTATTTCGATATGAGCGATTAATATCGCGTAATTAATTATACGACGTACTTAGCGGGGCTTGGATTCAAATGTATCTCGTGTATCATACTTTGAACTTTTTGTTTAAACGTAATTTGCCTATCATTTAGCGTTTGATAACGTGGAGTAATACACGAACCGCTGGATCATTTAAGTAATGAGAAGCCATATGTAATCAATCGTTAATAACAAGTTTGAAGTGAAGAATGTTCAGCGTATAATCATTTTATAATACGTTAATGTTTTATTTGTGAGATTGACTTGTGTGTGAACGGCCATCGTATTTGTTTGATATACAAGATCGCGTTGTTATTCACGCGACGAGATTCAAATCGTTTCATATGTCCATTATCCGTTGAAACACCAATCGTGTCGAGTGCTAGAAGATACCAAACGTGATTATTTCCTATGAATAATTAATTAGCTACTATCAACGCGCACGATCAGTGAACTGTCGCGATTAACGATTGTAAATGTAGTGACTGTTTATCAAAGCAAGTATTTTCCACGATTTATCCATTTCACAAAATCGAAGTAACAGAGACTGGAAATTATAAATTATTTTATTGCGGTATTTGTTCATTCAGTAATATTTTCTTTATTGATTACGCTGTTAGATATCAAAGGAACAATTAGTAACCCAATTGGTAACCCAATTTCTTGAGTTAAATAACATTTTGTTACTTTTAACTTTTATGTGTTAAAATATGATTTAATCCATTTCTCTGTGGTTAGTTTCAAACATCAAAGTAATAACAACGTCCCATTTTAACGTATGCACTTATTGTTAAAAGTAAATTAAATTCGATAGTTAATACATTTTCATGATTGAAATTATTTAACTCCATTGTTTTAGAGAGAGAGAGAGAGAGAGAGAGAGAGAGAGAGAGAGAGAGAGAGAGAGAGAGAGAGAGAGAGAGAAGCTAAATTAACATATTGAATAGGTACAGTGGTGATCTATAGAAATTATTAAAAATAACTAATTGGGTATAATTTGACTTTGAATTATGAATTTAACAGTGTATAGATTCAAGTATATTTTGCAATATATTATATTTAAAATTTTTGTTAATTAAAACGTAATTTGCTCATTACTTTTGGATTAAAAGCGCAGTATAATAATGCAGATACAAATTGCTGGATCGAGTAATTTAAATAATGGCGAATGACGTATTGACTATTTATTAGTAATATATATATATATATATTACTTATTATAGTAACAAAAATTACAGTAGGCAGTTTTTTTAAGAATCGACTTTTTAAATTTTTACCTAGTATTAAATATGTAAGCATTATATATTAAATTAAAATTTAATATATAAATTGAAGAATTTTGCGCACGAAAATGCGCGCAAAAGAGAAGCACCTACTATTTTCATTGTATTAATTCTTAAAATTTGTATAGAAATTAACTAACTTATAAGTATCATGTTACCTGCGTATAGATGATTTGTAAATATGAATTTATCACTAATACACGCGAAAATGCAAAGATTTCGAAATGAATTTTTAAATTTAACTCGATATTCGCGCAGTATTGAAAAATTAACTGAATAATCCACGCTGCGAAATAATATAAATTTCCCGCTCAACTGAGGCGTTAAACCAGTTTTCACGCTTGAAACGAGCTTTAATTAAAGAGCGCCCGCCGTAAATGCAGCTACATCATATTTTTTGAATACGCCTTCGGGTATCACGTATTACGTAACTTGCAATCCAGTTTATTCCGTTCGCGAGAACTGCCAGTCGGTATATTCTCTTCTATTTGCACGATCTTGCGAGAGAAACAGGAGCGACTGTCCGTCGAGAGGGCTTATCGCGCGAGAGGGCGAATCCTAGCCGCCGCGGCTCTTAGGGTTCTCGAAAAACGATGAGCTGTCGAAAAAGCGTGACCGGTTCGTTACGCGGATTATTGCGCTGCTGCATCTCTTCCACTCGAACGCGTCGAGCTCCTCAGTCCTCGCTTCATTGTCGGCAACAGCCTTTTCACTCGCTGCGTCTTGCCGGGGCGCATGTTGCCCGGTCGCTTCGCCGCCGCTCGTTGTCTTCTTTTAATTTTTACGTCATGCATCAATGTCAGATACTCGGCCATCCGCCTCAGCTGCTGCTTGATTCTGCCGTTGTTGCTTCTTCTGCCGGTGGACGCACAGCCCGTTCGCCTACTCGTGCGTCTTCACGCCACCCGGATGGACCGGCCGAACTGCCCGCATGCCATCCTAATAACGGGACTTGCCAAGGGCTAACGACACGATTCTGGATTCATTGCCGGCGTATCGCGCACCGATCCGCATCGGCGTTCACTAAAAAAACTGCAATTTTTCACATTATCAATTAACACACTCACTACACTCGTGAGACATTGGCTGCGTTCAACAGAGAAAGCAGCTTTGCAACTGTTGTAAAATTCTTTGATATGATTGGCTCATACATATGGATTCAGTAAGGGACTAAGAGCAACACCAATCATATTAAACAATGTTACAACAATTGCAAAGTTGCTTTTCTGCTGAACATAGCCATTGTGATCTGAATATGTACTCCAACCCTTAAATGCACGTGAAAAATTTCATTTATGTACTCAAAAATATTAAGGTACTTGTTTAAATATGTACTAAGCCTATATGCATCAAAAACTTTAAGCGGTAAGATATAAACGGAAAGAGAATCGGCTAATCACAGTAGAGACGTAAGGCAATAATGTAAGTATTAGCAAGTCCAAAATGTTGATTACGTCTTACTGCTTAAGTTTTTTTAAATGTAGTATAGCCTTTATATCGTTTACTCTTTGCGTTTTTTTTTCATTTTATAAGTCTATTTTGTAATTCGAAAGTTATTTTGAAAAGAACTCAGCTTGAAATCTTATTTAAGATAGTCTCTTTGTTGTTTAACGGAAAGGAACTAAAGATAACTTGCCAACGAGATATATAATGAAATAGATATAAGCTGTTAAGGATTAACTGGCACGTATTAGTAGACAGGAATAATCAATGGCGTGAGACATATGTAGGAATTATTCAATCAATGGTACAAACCACTATTCTAGCTGTAATTAGCACTGTTTCTAATCGGGACAGTCTATCCCAATTTGCGTTATTATACGTCAGTATAGTGTGAACAGGTTGTTGTTACGACCGCGTAATTAGTGAATTGCAGAACGTGCAATCAGTCAAAGTTTATACGACTTGTGAAAGGGTTGTTGAGACTATAAAGGGAACATTCTGTTAGAGGAATAGGAAGAACATGAGAACTGAGAACACATATAGAATATAAGCATCAGAACAAAAAGAATATAAAGTGAAAGAGAAAATACACACTTTTAGAAATTCTATTGTATAAAAAAAAAACATTGCGTTTGTTCAAAAAGAATATAACACGTGCGATATAAAATTTTTTAATTTTTAATTTTTCTTCAGTTCGTAAAAAAAATTGAACATTTTTTATTTTTTTTCTAGAGAAATTATTGATGAGATTAATATTGAAAATAAAAAAAGGTTCCATATGCAATTGTGTAATGCGGATTAATAAAATTATGGTAAAAGATTGGTTACATTAGAGTGAATATTTACTATTACTGTATGATTACATATTTGCCAAGCTAATCCTTGACATCGTTTAACGGGTAAATTATCGTTTGGTCGAGAGAGGCGGACGGAGAAAAGAGCTGGCGAAGGAAATTTCAAGCAATTTCTACCAAGGAACGAGGTAATCGCGTTATTGGCCGTTGAAAGGGACGTCGGCAGCGACAACGAAAACGACGGTGTCGACGAAGATGACGGCACGGCTCGACGGACCGCCGAGAAACTCATTAGACGCATCATGCTTCGTGGACGCTGGGAATAATGCGGTGGCACAGCGACTGGTTTTTGTTAACCTGCCTTGGCACTTAAATAATAGGAAATAAAACGACAATGTGGCTTGAGAGAACCCATAAAATACGCCATACTCCTCTCAGTTTGAAGAGAGTCCTCCATCCCGTCCTCTCTCATTCATCTCTCCGTCTCCTCCTCTGCTGTTTCTGTCTCACTTGCTGCCACAGTCGTTCTGTCCACATCTCTATTCACTTCCTCTCACACTTGACTTTCCGAAGAAGCCTACTCTATCCGTTGACCAGCCACGCGGATGGCACTGCGGTCTCCCAATGGCTCTCGACCGCAAACCGATATGGAATCGATGGTCACTTTCGTTTTCGCAAGATTATATCGATATCGAAGAGCGCAGCACGAAATGCCAACTGATATAGAAACATGATCAATTCGGCATATCTTGGGCGAAAATGCAAAACCGCGACAACTTACTCCATTATTTATCAATTCAGTGAAAAGATTAGAGCGAGATATTGTTTAACTGATTATATTCAATTTTATTGCTATTTTATTTATACTCGTTTTGTTATCTCAATTTTTCGAAATATTTGCGTTAAGTGAGCGAATATACTTAATGACAAAATACGCAGTCTTATCGAACGACTTCATATATTATCTGTTCTCTCTTGTTATCTTTCAATGATATTTTGTTCACACAGTTCACCGAATTCGAACGCAGGCGAAATTGGATACTCCGTCGCATATTGCGTCAAGTTCTTGCCAGTGTGAAATTTAGCTTCGACAATACAATGGTCCATAATCTTTAGTACCTATCATTTTTATACGATATAGTATATCCGTTAACCCCCTTCCCTCTTTATCTCTCTCTTTCTCCACAATAGTCCATCTACGGATTCGCCGCTGCGTGAAATGCGAACGTAAATGACCGTTATGTGGGCCTGCAGTGCGTTTTACCGTTTCCTGAATTTCCCCGGATGTCCACCAATCCTCTTTTCTCCAGCCATCCATCTTTCCAGTATCATCAGGATACTCGATTGGTTTGTTTTCCACTGGGCTTGAAGTTTTTTTCTCTTATATCTCCCTTTTTCCGTATTAACACGATTTTATTAGGGTATTTTTATACAATATTATCTTATATTTTATGTACGTTTTGTTTTTTACATATTCATCAAATTTTATTTTTACATTAATCTAAATGTCAATAAAATATAAATATTAATAATTTTATTATTTTGTTGTGCAAAGCAGAAATGTTTAAATGAGTCCGTTTTTCTTTTTCTCCATAAAAGTAAATTTTACACGAAACGAAAAAATGGTAAAATAAATGATAAAGTGACATTTTCGGTAACAGAACGAAGATAATTGGCTGGCTGGATGAACCATATGCTATGTTGTTAGAGATGGCCTTGTCACATAAAACGTGCGACACAAATTGATTCTGTGTTGAATGGTGACAGAAAATCGAATTCTCAAAAAAGTGGAAATATGGTCTTTTTGACATAACTGAATTAATTCTTTCACTATGTTAGAGAGTCGAATTTGAAACTGGTGAAAATATAAAATTTAAAAGAAAGTTTGTTTATTGGTTTTAAAATTGTGAAGTATGTCGATAACGTTCCTTTTTACTTTATTGACATAAAATGTAATACTTTTTATTTTGAGAACAAAATAGCTCATAATAATTATCTATATTTATCTTTATAGTTAAACTAAGTATCAACGAAAAGGAACATAGTTTAAGTTCTAAAATCACATTATACATATACAATTTTCTAGAGACCTTATGCTTTATTTGGTCAAAAAATGTGAATGACTTAACGTTTGATTTTATCTTTTATATCAATTAATTCCTGTCTTTTTACTAGACTCTATCACTGAATAATTTCACTGTCAAACTTGACAATTTAATTGAAGGCATAGGTACAACACGAAGAATTATACGATGTTCGGTTTTTTCTATTATATTTATTATTTTTATTTATAATGAATTATAAAAAATGTATTCCTATTATTAGTATGTATCATAAATTTCAGTAATATGAAAATCTTTAAATAAATAACTGAGTATGCACATTTGAATTCTAGAGGCGACTACCTTGATGAATAACGTACGTATTTCTTAAATCCCTCGGGATCTTGCTGGATCCCTAATTCCGAGAGTATACACACATACGACTCTCTAGAGACCTCGTGCTTTATTCGGCCAAAAAATTTATGATGCAATGCCTGAGATTTCATCTTTTATATTAGTTAATTCCTGTCTTTTTACTAAACTTATCTAATCCATTACTTAATAATTTCATTTTCTTTGTTTTTTTAATCTCCTTATCTATCACATTTTGTAAATTTATATACAAACATGATAGATATTGATTTTTATAATTGAGTTATGAAAATAAAAGAAGTTTTTAAATGAATTATGAAATAAAAACATTACTTTTGTACATTATTGGTATTAATAATAATATCAATACATTTAGTTTTAAATCTGTTTATACAGTAGGAAGTAACATAATAAATACATTAATGTAGTTATTACTTATTTATGTATATTTGTTTATTTTATTTATCATTCAATACAACAATTGTTGCACAGTAAAAGCACATTAACAGTAATTTGAGTAAGCATAATTTTTAGCAAATCTAATATAAAATGTACGATTTTAATAGTTTGACTCGGTCTATTTTCTGTTATCTCGTGAAGCGGCTAAAGAGATTACATTATAAATTCTGTAACTTCAACGCAGAACGTGTTAATATTATCATCGTAATATCAGAAGTTTAATACACTTTGAGAAGCACAGATAGGTAAGTTTCGTACATAATATGTATATTTATTATTAACATTATATCTTTCTATGACATAATATAACATATATTGAAACAAAAATTCAAGTACATTATCTTTGCGAATGAATTGCTCGGCAATATTTTTAGAGAAACATTAAATAAATGGGACGGTATTAAATATTTTTCTGCCAATGCTCAAATGACCATTTGCAGAAGTAATCCAGCTGGTTAATTACGCAGCAATATTTGCGCTTGCGGATCAAACATAGGATTTTGCGTATATCTAAAAATATATGTGTGGTTTTCACACCACCGCTCTGTAATATTTGCATGGAGTACATGCTGTATTCGAATACGATATATCTATCGTGTTGTACCTATGCAGTCGTATATACGTAGCACGGTTACCGCGAGCCGCAATTACAGTGAAACGGTGTGTAATTCGTGCATGGTCATTCTTGTTTCTCTCTCTCTCTCTCTCTCTCTCTCTCTCTCTCTCTCTCTTTCTCTTTTTCTTCTTATATTTCATCTTGTTCCACCTAGTTTTTTTCTTGTATGCATAATAGCCTTTACACTCCTATATAATTGCACTGGCAAGCTGATAGAGTCGAGGTACCCATAATCACAATGGCGTTGTCGCAAAGAGCTAGAGACCAGACGAAGAACCTTTCATTAAGGTACAAGCAGGTCTTCTCTTTGACCTGCCCTGGTATCGACCACGCAAGAAGAGTCCCGTGTGGCTCTCTAGTCTCCTCTTTTTCTATAAAAGAAATTAAGGAGTTTATCTGAGGACGACTGCAGCAGCGAGATCAGTCGCGCTGCGCATCAGGACTGAAAAGGACCAGAAGCGTGATTGATAATAAAAAGAACAACGGTGATTATTATATTTGACAAAAAAGGAATAATTATAATTGACAAAAAAAGAATAATTTTCCAATAAATCCTTCTCTTATTATAGTAGAATACTACAATACTTATTGATAATACAGTAGCTAAATAGTTGAAGACGATGTACTGTAGGGATTATGTTAGGAATTGGATTATAAGAAGATAGATGAACAAATAATTTCATTATTAAGTTTAACAATCATTTTGATTTTATCTGGTTTTAACAAACTTTTTTTGCATCGCTTAATATTTCACCGCTTAATAAACAAATAATATATTTCCTATAGAAACTTGTAAACATTTCATGTCCCATCGGTGTCTTAAATTAAGTTAAACTTATAGCGTATATTTAGTTCTTGTGCATATATTATTGTAATGGCGTTTCGATATTCTATTCGTGAAATTAGTGACTTATCCTAGATGACTTTTACGAATTCATGGGATATTGGTTTCTTGAGAAACAGCTATGTCACGAATATTCTCGTGGGAACTTGAAGTACACTTCTAAAATACGCATAGTCTTCACCGTGACACTCCCGTTTCGAAACGTGAGTATTGGCTCGAGAATAAGTTACGACATGTTTCTCATTCTTTCAAAAATAGAAAAATGCATATTTGAAGGAATGAAATCGTACACTCTTTGGTTGATGACGTAGAGAATTGAATATCATATTTCACATTCAAACATTAAAAAATTTTTTATTAAAATGTTTTGTGTTACTTTAGATAACACTCTAGTGGAAGGTTCGTACTTGGCACTAATGGTTTAATTATTAAAACTTGTTCAGATGCAATAGACTTACAGTATATACTTTAACATATTTAATCTTTATTGTCACAAAACGTCTTACAAAAAACTTGCGATTTTCGTTACAAGCAGCTATGTATATCTCCATTCTAATATAAGCACCTTAGTTGACAGAACAGTAGATTAAAAGAATAACAATATGGAGAGTACACCTAAATTCAATTTGAATTCAACATGCAAGAATCTTTAAATTCGATTAAATTTAATTATTTAATTGTAATTGAATTAAATTGAATTGTAATAATTTAATCAAACCGATTACTTTTTCTTTAAATATATTGAATACCGCTGTCACGTATCATTCTGTAAATGTACAGAGAAGTTGACTCTTGAATAATGCCTCTGTACTTTTAATCTAGCTCGATAAACTCGTTTCATAATTACATGAAATATAAAAGCGTTTGCTCTCGCTCTGCTGCAAAATGTGGCTTGATGGTTCGCGATTCCATTAAAAAAAAATAAAAAAAAAAAGAATAAAAGAATATTAAAAGGTCCTTTCACGTACAGATCTTGTTGATGAACTGAAATATTACAAATGGATTAAAATCTGTAGAATTATCCAAGCGATATTGACTGATGCGAATTCTGCGGGAAAATCAAGTTTACGTCTAGGGGATTTCGCATGGTCCGAGTTTTTATTTAAAGTGGAATTTTACGAGCAATCCATAATGGCGAGTTCTACTCGTTTATCTAAATCCTCTCACGATGGATAGATGGTTCCCAGCCCTCGGGCGACTGCCACGAATGACCACCACAAATGACCACTGTGACTGGGTCGCGTGGATCAAGCTGGGATGGATGGCGGTGAGGATCTACCAAGTTCACCATTTCCTTTAAAGGTACGAGATCTTCCTAAATGGCTCTCTGTGTACAAAAGCACATCGACTATCCCTTTTGGTATATGATTGCCTATATACGCTCTCGCTTGTATATAACAATGTCACAAGTATGTATGTATGAGTTAAACATCCACACATAAGTGACGCATCGATATGCTAGTGTGTGGCCAACCGATTTCGCGAATCTACATTAATCCCCTTGTATAGAAACACACGATTATATAAAGGGGTTTGGGCGTAAGCCTTCCAGTAAGCGTGCGTCATTTCTCTACAGATAGACATTTCATTACACGAATACATACACATATGTGTACATAATGTCTATTCGTTTGTACACGAGTAGAGTCGCCAGCGTCTATTTTACCCTCTTGTAGAGGGACGCGCCGCCGTAAAGTCAACCGCGTACGCGAGTAAATTTATAAGCGAGCACGTATGCACGTGACGTGCACGTTGCGTGTGTGTATACGTGTACAAGTTGTGCGGTTTGTACGCGTTGCTTTCTCCATCTCATACTCGCCGGGGGGTCACCTGCCTTCAGAGGCCAAGAGTCGTTTCGGGAGGACCTGACTCTCTATTATGTATAATAGGAATACTTCAGCTTCGCAGTGAGACTGTTGTTTGCCGTCTACCTGTCTGGCGTTTCGGTCCGCGGAATGCTGTCGTTTATGTCCACCCTGGCGCGGTGTGTTACGTTTAAGTTGCTGGGCACGGATACGCCAACCAACCGTTTTATTGTGCACATCGCTTGCTACCTTGCCATTCATGCCGTCACTGTCGGTCGACCAAGATGGTTACATGTCACCTACCGAGACGTGATCGAAGAGGGAGCTTTACTCTCTGCCTCTTAACCCGAAAGCCTTTCGTTTCCCATTTCTCTCGCTCGACTCGGTCGCGATGCGATCCGATTCATTTTTTAGCTGAACAACCCGTAAAGACGTCGGAGCTTTTAGTACGTTCTTCCTCTTCGTTCGTCGGACATTATCCTATCAGTTTTTAAGATTCTCATGAAACTTTTAGCCCACACTTTGCACGTGGTGCAAAACGAGCTGAAGGGTGCACAAAAATGTTTGCGTGCTTTCTAATAAATTAACAAGCGTGGAAGGCCAAATTAAGCTAAGAGGTTTATATAATTCTTGAAAGTAGCATGGGCGTGTATGGTTATACAGGTTTACTGCTTTTCTTTTTAAGTAAAAAAGCCTAACTGTTGATGATGTGCCGAGTGTAGTGAATTCTTCCTCTTTGGAAAAATTGAATAAAATATTGATTTTTTTTTAAATATTTCGTATTTATTCAATATCATGACATATCTGATAAATAAAATTTCTCATAACTTCTATTTAAAATTGATTTAAAAATGCACTACTTCTCTTGCTAGCTAATTATTATTACTGAAGTTTTAGTAATAATAGTTGGTGGACACACAACACACACACACATTTTTTATTACAATTTTTTAATTAAATGACTTAAATTTTTTACAATTTTTCTTTTAGTAGTATGTGATTTAAACAGTAACGCTTGCAAACTACGTAAATTATATCCGTGAAGTTTACGTACAATAATATTCGTCTTTAATTGCGATAAAATTGCATATTTCATTTATTATTAGGACTACCCTAGTCTATCCATTATCGAAGATATTCACTGCAGCATCGTATCGGGAATGTTAATAGCCCAACGTTCCATTTATTAGAAGAGCAATTTTCCGGTCGATCAACTTTTCCCGTCGCCGTTACCGATGCACCGCTTCGATAAAAGACACTTCGCCGCTTTTTCACGCGTATTGCAATTATGGCGACACGGTTATCAAATCAATTAGAGCGGAGCGCGCGACTCCTTTGTCCGAAACAGCTGATTCGTTTAGAACGAATTATTTCGTCTGGAATTCCAATCGTACTTCCGTGAGCGTTTTATCCGAACTTAGCAATGACGCACGATGGTGGTAGTTTCTTTCTACCCAGTGACGCGTCTCCCCCTCGAAATAGAATGATTCGCACCAGTGGAGAAGGCTCGACGGACGTTTCACAGAAATCAATAGTTCCGCCGAAAGAACGACAAACACGAGGGTTCGGCGCTTTTGGCTTCACATCTCTCCAGGTACTGGCAAAAGTTAGCTGAACAATTGCGGCGTGTGAATAGCGCTAAAATGTAGGGGAACATTTGATTTCTCGATGGATGGAGGATATCGAGCGAGAACGGTATCGGGCGCGTTGACAAATTTACAATCGTACGTGGAATTTCGAATTCCGGCATCCCATCGACTTTCGCTCGCCCACGTATGTATGTACTACGTACGTTTCGTAAAAGGAAATATTCACGTGGAAAAAGCTTTGTGGTCACGCTGGAATGTGAGACGCCGCTATGTGCAACATAAAAGTGAAAGCTCTGAAACTCGATAATTAAAAGCGATGGCCTTTTCGTTCAGTCGTTTACGAAGTCTGATAAAAAAACGTACTTTACGCAATATATTAAATTCTCCGAGTATCAAGTTCTCTCTCGTAGTGATTATCCTTTACTCGTTTTAAGAGTAATTTTAAATACGTTGTTGGCTTTTATTGCGGATAAGTAATTATGTTTCTTTTTTAGTACAAATATTTCAAGCGAAAATATCATGTACTTATATTTGTTTCTACAAAACTTCCTTCTAGCGTACCATTATTGGTTACTGCATTTTATAAAAATCACATTGTTGCTTAAAAAATGTAATGAAATTAGTAGGAATTGTGCGTATAATAATTTACAATACACAAAATTCTTATACCGTAGAAATGTTCATCAGGTTTATTTTCGTAAGTCGTATTTCAATAGTTTCTCAACAGAACTTTGCATTTATTTCATTAAGAGATTAGGTTAGTTTCTCGTCTTCACTTTTTGAACCCTTTCAGTAAGATACAGTTAATGATGTTTAAACTTTTCTAATTGCCATCCGAACTTTATATTGGAGAAAAACTGGAAGAGTCTTTAATTAAACTTTCTAAAAAAAGACGAAATACCTTGAGTTCAGATTAGCGCGTAAAAACTCGGTCAGATAATTAACCATTCAGAAAAATCAGTGCCAGAGAATTAGTATTCCTAATTTGAATGTTACATCTTTCATCCATTATAAATTATCAATGGAAATACACGAAGACTTTATCTGCATATTTGAATCTATATTTTTCCGCTGTAGCTTTAGAGCTAAATTCCACACACTGATCTTTATTATATTAAAAATCCATATTATTATTTTATGTATCTTTAATTGCGGCAAGTAAATAGCATTAAAATGTGGGAAATATTTTATTTCCTTATCTTTATATTAAAAATCTATGTCGTTGTTGTTTTATGTTCAGTAATATCGTTATATCAAGAGAGTATACAACAGGAATTCATATTTAATTTCTCATGTATTTATAAAACATTATTCTTTTCGATCAACTTTTCTATGCGCGTAGTGTTCCCTAATGAATGCATCAGTCGACCGAATTCATTCGTCCGTATGTCGTACGGTAGTATAACGTCCTGTCAGACAGCTTTCAGAAAGCGACATCACAATGGCGAAGGCGTAGGCATGGACGTGTTCGCGTATCGTCGCTGCAGGACCACCCCGCCGGCCCTATTCTCGTTCTTTCTGAACCCGACAGAAGGAGCCCATGGATACGGAACATGTGTTTCTCTCGGGTCGCCGGACATCTGAATACAATGTCGACGGGACATAAATTTTTTACCATAAATTAAAAGGCAAGGGAACGCGCCCACCTCTCAGTCGCCATGCTTCTCACCGTGTCCCGACGTGTACTCAAGAAATAATTGTCATCCAAGAAGACCCACCTCTCTTACTTTCTCTGTCCATGTCACCTATACCCTTGTTGTCTTCCTCGCCCCTTCTTTTTAATGTGGAATGAACGGTGTACTGCAAAGAGTCTCTTTACCTCCGTCCACTTCTTTGCTTCTCCCTTCTCATGGCCCTTCGACTCTTCTCTTTTATCATAGGTTGGGTGTTCTTCGGTCGTGGTCTTCGAGGTGTGACTCCGCTTTGATTTATGCCGCTTAGGTGCCACTAATTAATGCTACACCAGCTTCCAGCCGCTCCTCAATCAGGTAGATAGGTTTGCTCGAGGGTGTCGTGCAGACACATTCGCGTCATTTTTTAGCATGTTACGCTTTGCTTCTTAAATAATTTGTTGTTCGTAACGTTTATATAGTCTATGAATGCTATTAAAAATAAAATAATTTGAAGTTGTCTAAAGACTACTATTTTGCAAATTAAATTTAAAAAATTTAAATAGATAATATGGATTTGTTTTTAATTTATTTTTGATTTTAAATAAAGGACATATATTTATATAATTTTATTCTGGAATATACGTATAATCTAATCGAAAACCAGATTGAAAACAAAGTTAGGAAAGCAACATTACCGCGTGTTTTCATTGCCAACATCTGGCATTTGCACCTGTTGCCGTAATGTAATTCAAAACTAATCACTCCGTTAAATGCGATCATTACGTTGAAGTTGAAAGACTGAACTATTCTAATCCTATCACTTTCGTCGCAATATTATTTCTAAAATGTGAGCTTCTTTCTATAGGTATTGATATTATTCTATATATATTGAAACTCAGCGAAATTGTATAATCACAGGATGCATTTCTGAGTAAATACGGATTAAGCTATTCGAACAAATGTATTTATCAATAAATATGGGCTGGAATAACCAAACAGTGTACAAACAGTATACAAGCGGAATTTCGATGCACTTTGCGCATCCATGGAATAAAATTCTTCTCTTTGGCGCGATCTGCATTTCGCGGATCGCGACATAAACGCACCAAGCGTGAAGTGCGCGAATTCACTATTTCCCACCGTTTTTCGACACATCGTTGAAATTCTCGCTGAAAAAAAATCGGATTTTTTTTCTCAGCTCTTTCCGTTTCTGTTATTTGATTCACACCGTGCGATGCGGTTGTTTTCGGCAGTAGAGAAGGTGACGAAGCCAAATCCTAGCGCGCGCGCGCGCTCTGTGCTTTATTACAATAACTTCCTCTGGAAATGGGTATATATGGAGACTGGCAGGCGAACTAAATCCACGAGGAAAAATTTTACTCACCGTCGTTCCCCCCCCTCTTGGAAAATGTGTATATGTGCGGCGCCACTGTTATGCGAGTCGAGTCGAGATAGCAAAACAGAATTTTTCTCCGTCTGTTGCAGAAGATTTTATGATATATCTTAAGGCAAATAGTTTGGCGTACAAACTTGTGTTTGAACGCAAGAAGGATGAAAGTTGTATTTGAGACTTTCTTGACAACATTGTCAGGTTTTGCTACTTGTCATTATTGTGTATTTTTTTCAATTATGTCTATAAAAAATAACTCTTAAAATTTTCTGGATTTGCAATCGGAATAAGACGTGAAAATGTACCTGCTTTTGGTATATTAGCTTAATGAATGATGACAAATTTTTGTATATAAAAGGATATATGGGTATAAGAGAAATTTTATTTCTTATTTAAGTAATTTTTTCGTATTAATTCTTAGATTGATAAATTAAAGTTTATCTCGCGTAGAAATTAACCTGTCGCAAAAATTTTGAATTAGTAATCAACTATCAAACAAAATGTGAAGGTACACACGACTGGACAAACGCATGTGGCGCGTTGCTCATTCGTTTATTTAGAAGTCGGGCAAATAGCCATTCCACGCGAATGATTTCCGACTCATACCGAAGCATCGTCGAATCCCCAGTAAAGTCTTTTAGCTGCTCATCGCTGCATTTCGTGTTATTTTTCCCAAGAAAAACAACGAGAGCGCTGATCTCGGCTGATCGCGAGGGGCGACCGTTTCCCGCGATAGCAAGTCGCTCATACGAACATGTTTTGCGAATGCAGGGCCCGTCGTCCGTAGGATTTCAATAACCGTTCCATAAATAGCTCGCGGGATTTCGTGGTCCCTCCGCTCGAAAGCTCTACGTATACCACGTTTCACCTTCGTCTTCCTCGTGTCCCTTTCCTCCTAGTGTTCATCCTCCCCTCGACATCCCTTTCTGGCAGGGTGCCCATGTAAATGAAAACAAATACTTTCCCTGTACGCGCCGCTTTTATTACCTCCTTGATGCATGCCTTTATAAGCGGAACGAATGGTTATTACTCGGCCAACTAGGTCTATACATACACAGTGCGCATTTATACGGCGAGTTCGCATACCGCAACGGCTTCATCATGATGCGTTCGCGATTTCGTTGCCTTGTGTCAAAACAGATCGCGAATAAATAAGTTAGAAATATCTTATGGGTGCTTTTCACAAATATCTTTTATAGAACGCTAATAATAAAAATAATATCGTCAATAGTGCAATATAGATATTGGTTAATTTTACATATTTCTTAATATTTTTCAAGTATGTTTTTTTATAAGAATAAGAAATCTTATAAAAATGTTACATTTTAAATAGCAATTTTATGATATTTAAAGACAATAGCGTGAACTTTTCGGAAGCCAAACTTATTAATTCCATGAAATAAAAAGTAGTATAAGCAGAAAATTGATAGAGTTACAAACTAATCATGTTCTCTAGTAAAATTAAGACATTTGCAAAGAGTGGAATTGATTAATGTACCTTCTGAAAAGCTAATATAAATGTGCATATTCGTAACATTGATATCAAATATCAATATTATATAATAATCCTAATAGCAACGTGATAATTTTTTGAGCTGACGCCAGGAAGAGATGGGTCGAATTAATACCGAAGTACCGGATAAAATTTTATTGGGAAGTGCGCGGAGCAGCATGAGATATGGACTATGGATGCCCTCCGCAGACTTCCCCCAATTTTCCTGTAGTTTTATGTACTTCCCGGTACATTAGACTTAATGGGTTTCCTCAATCGAAATTTTCGAATTATAAGTAAGATCTCTGGGATAGTCAACGTGGTATGAAATCTCGTCGCGAAATGGTACCTACCTTTTTTCTTGCTGTTATTTCCATAGATAACTAATTTCACTCCTCTCTTTATTATTTGGTACCGAATACAATCATACTGGATTGATCTCGAATATCAAAGCTATTAACCGCAAACAATCCTTTCTAGTTGGGTAAATGTTCACCTTTACACAGTCAGCCCCAAATAACTTCCGAGTGACCTTGACCTTAAATTCGTTAAAAAGTTATCAATTTGAATACACATTTGAATACAAAAAATGATAAATATGTATATGAAGTAATAAATAATAATTACAATCTTCCTACATATATTAGAAATGTTATGACAAGAGGTACATATTTCATGTAATACGTTTGTTGCATTTAGTGCACTGATTTCAATCTGCGCACTTTGTATGCTTTGGGTATAAATCCCGCCCGCTAAAAATGCCGTATATCCCAAACAGGTGGGATATACAAGACAACAAACTAAACAAAGAATACGAAAACAAAGCACTTGTATTTTGCTATACAACATGCTTTACTTATTCCTCTACACGTATGTAACACGAAATAATCACTAGGTCTTGTACATGCCCTACAGTAATCATTTTGTGTAGATTATAATTGATGATGTCGCTATTATTACAGTGACAAATCGATCAACTCACAATAATTTCATTAATATTAACAGTAAAAAACTGAAGTTATAACTCAATACTAATATAACATAAAGGCATGTAACAGAGTAGTTGCGAGAAAATTACCCCCACTCCTTCTATTTTTTCTGACTTCTGCGGCGTAAATCCCAGTGCGGCGTATTTGCCGGATTTACCCTAATATTTGTATGTACATATTAGGATTCTCGAAATAATAACAAGGGAAGGAAAATACATATTGTTATATTCGGGCTTTATAATAATTCTGCGTTAAACTCAGAGAGAGCATGTTGCTGCATGATTTCATATATCTAACGTACAATTATGAAAATCTCATTAATTATTTGTGTGATATGCAAGTGTTGCGACGTGAAATTATGTGTCCACAATGTCGACAAATGGTGCATTTACTTTACAATTCAGCATCACTCATTTTACAATGTACTAATAATTACTATAAACATATTCATAGATGTAAAAGAGTAAGAAAAGTGTGCAATTATACAGTTAGTCCTTTCAAAGATACATGGCTCAATCGCTCAATCGCGATTGCGAATTGTGAAAACGTGCCGCTTTATTGCGTATTTCCTTATGATGCGACCTCCACAACAACATTTTCTGAAACAACAATTACAAATGTTTAATATAAGTGTTGTAAACTGCACTAATTTTTGTCGAGAGGTATGTTTAGAAATTTATTTCCTGCTTTAAAACTATAAATTGTCTTTGAAAATATCAATTTCCCATATAATTCTTGTTTTTGAAGCAGGAAATCTATTTTAAATCAGAGAATTTGTTTTTAAAAAAAGGAAAGATCCTTGTCTCTCTATATATATATAGAGAGAGAGATTACCATATTTTTTATCAACACCTTTTAGTTATTAGCTCAGTGGGAAAGAGAGCATGACAATGATAAGCTTGGTGGTCCTGGAGTTATAGTGGAGATCGACGAAGCGAAAATTGATCGAAGGAAGTATAATCGAGGACGATTGATTGAAGGCCAGTGGGTTTTTGGTGCCATCGAACGCCACAGCAAACGCATATTTATTGTAATAAAAAATCGAAATGCACAGATACATTGATTAGTATTATTCAAGAACGTATTGCATCTGATACAGTAATTTACAGTGACTGTTGGAAGGGATACAGGTCTTTGAAAAATTTCGATTATGTACATAACACTGTGAATCATTCAGAAAATTTCATTGATCCTGTATCGGGTACGCAAAATATTGAGAGATTATTGGCCTGTTTTTTTTGGCTGAACTTTTGAACCAGTTCGTCTTTTTTACTCTTCTTTTCTCCTGGAGAGAAAAGAAAGAAGGATAAACTGGTGCAAAAGTTCAGCCAAAAAGAACAGGCCTTATGGCGTGACATGCGTGCTGCATTACATCGTTTCGGCATAAAAGAAGAACATTATATTAATTACATAGCAGAATTTATGTTTAAGAAACGGTATGATTTCAACGAAAGAATACCAAAATTTTTTGAGATAATGGCTTCTTTATATCCAATTAGTAGTCAATGAAATATAATATTTTTAGAGTGAAATATAGCCATTTACCATAATTTTTAATCATGTTTCTTTTATTATTTGTAATAATTTTCTTATATTTCCAATGTATTCAGTCATGCGGCACTTGACTACTCCATATTCAACATTTGAATTATGAATACTAAAATATTATGAATACTAAAATATTAATATTTTATTAATTAATTTTTAATTGTAATGTTCTTTATTACATACAAGTTTTTATCATTTCTATTTCACTTCTAGTTTTTCGGTCAATTTAAAGTTTATTTTTTAATAAATTTTATTAAAAGTTATTTTTTCAATTTTTTAATGTTAAATTTAATTATTCTTGCAAATTTTTAGATGAAAATTTTGTTAAAATTTAGTTAAGAATAAATTTAAAAAGTACGTATTTTGTTCCTACTTTTAAAGAATAATTAATAAAAACGAGTGAATACTTAATTACTTATAATTGGATAATTATTAATGCAACTGGTACACCCAGAGAAAGGTTTCTTCGATTTAAAGAAATGTTTCTTTATTACATGGTTAAAGAACAAATTTTTTTGACTTGAACATCATTTCTTTGATTTAAACATTATTTTTTGAAATCAAATAAAAAAATTAATTTAATGTAAAGAAATTATGTTCAGATTATTCAAATCAAAGAAATGACGTTCAAATCAAAGAATTTTTTTCTTTAACCGTATAGCAAAGAAATATTTCTTTGAATTGAAGGAACCTTTCTGTGAATGTATATTTATTGCAAAAATTTCGATATTTATTCAAGTCAAGAATACGTAGACATGGAAATGTATAATAAAGCTAACGTATTATAGACAAGAAAATGTACAGTAAGCTACATGTGTGTACATGTTATACCGTAGCTTTTTGCTTCACGTAGGCAACAATAATGTTAAGAGAACATGCAAATACTTCTTTGAAGTATATTTCTTCAGTCGCGAAACAGATCTAGGCTAGTGCCGCTCGTTTTTGAATTGTTCGAGCCGAACTGTATCTGCGAGTATTCGTATAAACAGAGGAATGCCTGGAAGAACTAAAGCGCAGAAGAAACACGTCCGACATTTGTATGCTGCGGCTGGCGAGCATATTTAGTGCATTGTCCTATTTTGCAAAGCCTCCTCTCTCGTAAAGTAATGTAATACGGACGCTTGTCGAGAAGCATGTGGCCCAGGTTGAATAAGCTTAGGAAGGGGGTGAGTTACGGCCTTGTACATTATATCCCCGACGGTTGCGAGCAGGTTTGAAGACACCTTGGGGCACCTTAGATCGTAGAATTGTGCGCTATCACTAGTGTCATTGCATCATTCGGGCGATTAAGAAATAAGACAAAGCTACCATCAAGTTCCTTACTTAATTGCATCATTCTAATTGCACCACATATGCGTATCATGAAGATACTGAATGCATATTAACTATTTGATATATTGCAGAACCCAAAATGGTTCTTTACATTTTGATTTTCATATTACATACATTTCATATTAACTTTGAAGCTATTAAATTATTAAAACTCTCGTTTTAGTACGCGTTTGTCGGATTTAATTGCACAGAAAATGCGAGAACACTTGTAAAGCTATATCGATTATGATTACACGATTGCGTGTATGTTCATTATTATTTTATCAAAAATACATATATAAAAATATAGAAAAAAATATATAAATGTATGAAAAATAATATCATCTTCATCAGAACATGAGCATCTTATTGTTTTCATAAATATCTCATGATGATAGTTTAATATGCATATAAAAAAGAAGATCACAATTTGTTGGAATTTTTCGGTAAATTTCTGTTGGGCGTTCCTCTTTTGTTTCACGTTCATAGTCACAGGCTTTTGTTTTATGGATCAACCGCAGATGTTGCCGCTCTAAAAAATGGTGACGTTTAATGCTTTTGTCTTTGATAAATTTTTATTTGACAGAGTGCAGGTATCTACATCAAGAGTGTCGGATTGTTTTTTTTCTATTGTATATATTAGAAAGAAATTTTCATTCAATGATGTTTTGTTTCTATTTTGTTGACATTTAAAATTAATAATAAAAAAATATATGTACTTATTAATTAAATATTTTATGATAACCATAGTCTATACTTCTTTTCCACAGTTCATTAATTATTTCGATCAGTAATTTAATTTATAAAAATTCACGTTGATTTAATAAAAATATTGTGATAAAAATTGACATTTATACAATAATATTTAATGATCATTCAGTCCGATTATTTTCAGTACTAATAACTACATGTTAGAATATAAATTGAGTAAAATCTGTCTGGACTAATTCAATCAATAACTAGTAATTTGATATAACATCGATGCATTTCTCATTTACACGCATATAAGTACTTTTAAACATATATTTACAAATTTATTTTTATACATTTTAATATTTAAGCATTTTACGAGCACAGTTATTTTACATATCAAATTTATCTGCAGCATCATATTGCATCTTGTTATATATCATGTTATCATACATTAATATTACTATTTACTTTGATATCAACGTGATACATTTACTCTCTAAGTTCTCAGGAGTCTGAAATTTAATATCACGAAGCCATATGCTTTATATTTACTTCCTATTAGTAAATGATTGAAACAGGAGTATCCGTTAACCTCTGAGCCTTATACATATAACTCTGAGCAGCTCGCTGCTTCATTAATTCTATATTTTATGAAAGTACCTGGAGGCATTAAAAATTAACGTAAATGTGCAAATAAAAAATTATACAGCTATATGTTAACGTAAATATTTAAAAAAAATCGCGTATTTAATTCATCTTATTAAAATTTGCTTTGAAATTTTTCTTGCAAAGGTGAGATATCAAAGGAGAATTTTTTTATAACAATATGGAAAGAGTACCTAAATATTTTCCACGATTTGTTATTTTCGCATTTTTACACTATTGTTATTTTTGCATAATTTACATTAGTTATTAAATTTGCATTACGTTCCGCCGTCAATTCATTTTTCCTTGCTTATTAAACAAATCGGTATTCCGCTGATTTTTTCTTGACGATCTCGCTTTAAAACTTTCGTCGCTACTACACATCTCTTTCTGTGTGAATGTACGAATTAATCGATAAAATAAACTTAAAGGAAATAAAAAAATTCAATTTGACCTACGCACTATCGGTGCCTTGACGTGTTCCAGCTTCTCTGCATCTTGTTCCCTTCTCTCTTTTTTTTCTATTTTTCTCGAACCCGTTTTTAATATTGCTCCACCCTGAGTTCGTTTATACATATGTATGAAGAGATTTTAATGTTCTTCCGACGTACGGGCTGTCGACGCGGCACACCAACATTATTGCACCTAACGCTCTTCATGCACGGTTGTCCTCTCTCTCTTGACGGTCCCACAAGTACTTCTATATATCTCCCCATACTTGACTACCAGTCCCCTCAATCTTATTATACCGTAGTAGCATAGATTGAAAACTGATCTCTTGGCGGAACCGACGAAACTGCTTTCTGAATAATTAATGAAAGGTTCTTTATGTATTAGTATCCATAGAAACTTTGGGACAAAATAACAAAGAGTACAAGGAGAGGTAATTAGACACAATATTATCTCGACAAATACTAATACATTTTTTGTATTATAATTTTGTATTATGTTATATACACTGACTACATTATATATTAATATGATATCTTATATTTAATAATATAAGCTTTATCAATTTGCCATAATTTTATAAATTTACACACATAGAGAGCAAGCTTTAGATTTTAAAATTTATATCGTATCGAATAATTTACAACAGAAACTTCTCTAGATGAAACAGTTATATTGATTTGATTAATATAAAAATTTATGCTGAGAGAGAGAGAGAGAGAGAGAGAGAGATTTCTCTCTGTTTTTACTCGTTTGCTTTTAATAATTTTTTTCTGCATTATTTCCTCTATTATTATATAATTATTGATATCGATAATAACAGATAATATAAAAGCTAATAAAATGAAAAATATGTCTTTATATCTTTACTGTACTGTTAACCTTAATGCAATGACTACAGCCAGATCGTAATTTAATTTATCCCTGCGTGCATCGACTTGTTAAAGTGTAATCTATTGCGAACGTACGCGTGAGAGAAGTGGGAAAATGCATTTCCCAGACGAAGTTTCGACTGGGAGTACAGCGTATGCGCATAAGCTGACGGTAACAGTGGCGAATAGGCGCGCAGTAAAGGTACTACGGATTTATAGGACGGTTAAGCGATGTCACGCGCCGCGTGATTTATGCAACAGCGTAAGTCGTCGGGTATTATGTAATTAGCGGTAAATCTGGTAATGCTCAGCGCGGTAGCAGCCGAGTGCCGTGGTCGCTCCAATTCCTGTGCCGCGAACCAATCGCGTTAATACCGTATGCGGTACTGCCGTGCGCTGCATTCGCGCTGCACTTGCGTACCACAATTCGCCCACTGAAGATATTTAAGTGGTTAACCAGCTAACTGGTCCGATCCCAAGCTACTCGCGTGCATGCCGCTGATTTCGACCAACCGCTGACGAATCGACGGTCGAGCCATTCTCGCGCAATCTTTGGATTCATCAGTACTTCATTCTTTCGCTTCTGGTCAACGATAAAGAATTGCAAAAATTCGTGCCATGATCTTCCCTACCGATTCATCGCCATCTAGCTCTTCGTTTTTTCTCTTTGCGCGTGCCTGCGCGAATGCTAATGTCCTCTCTCTTTTTTTCTTTTTACGATCGAACACAGCACCGGCGTCTTGTGCGTTCCATCCAGTTTTCTTGCGTGTAGACAATTTATTGGATTAATTCTCATGGGCTGAGCATGCCTCCGCGAGAGCGCCGTCTCTAATTCGAATCGTTTCCGACGCACGAATGGGCGCCAGAATTAATCGCTTTCATGAACAGGTGGATGCGGCCACTGTTGAAGCTACCTCAAACTCGCGTTCACCTTATAGCTCTTTCTTCTTTCAATACGAATGCCGCGTCGCCTTCTCGGCTCGTTTCGATGGGATTGTCGACACGTTTATTGGCCAAGTCGCGACAGCTAGCATTGTATCGGAGGGAAAAAACCGATCACTGTGATGCGCCGGAAAAACTGCATCTGCAGCAAAACTGCACGCCACACAATTGAAAAGCGACGGGTGATTTGTTGCGCTCAATAGTACAGTGGCCATGGAATACCTTTTCTGTTATGACGTAACGGATAATCTTTTATTGTAAAATAGTCACCATTTGTTACAGTATGTTTTTGTATATTCCTAATATAAATGTAGTCTATAAATATATATATATTTATATGCTTATATTGTACTGTTTTTAATATACTTTTGATTAGTGGTATTTAATTTTTTATTGTTCTAGATTTTTATTTATTTATGAGTAGGTGATTCCATATAAATTTATAGGTTAGACATCAACATTTATTAATATTTGTTAATAATTTAGCAATAGGATATTTTAGTCATTTTCTTAACGTTGTACAAATTGTTGCAGATAACAATCTTACATTAGTCGCTATTTCGATTCTATCAAGTATATTTAGCGCCATGCTTAGCGAATCCCTCTCTCTATTATAGCTCTTGCCCTCAGTAAGTAACTCGGTTTATTATAGTCCCCCATTACACCGTTTCCGTATGTGTTAACGCGATGTGCCGCACAATGGATGCTCTTCTTAAGCACCGCTACAACTCTCTCTCTCTCTCTCTCTCTCTCTCTCTCTCTCTCTCTCTCTCTCTCTCCCCTCTTCCTCTCCCCCCCTCTCTCTCTCCTGCACAAAGGATTTTTCAACTCTTTTCCTCTTCCGAGTGATAACTCACTGTTCTTATACAGCACCAGAAATTACAAAGGATAGCTGATGAACTTGGATACAGACTGCCGTTCTCCTTCAGAGACGAAGACGTTTTCTCCTCGCATAACAGAAATGGTAACGCACAGGCGTGCGGCATCCCTTATCTCCTCTTAATGACATAGAACTTAATTGGTGCAGCACTCAACACTCGAATTTATAGAGATCCCCATTGGTGTTGTCATTAATATGATGCATTACCCGCTCAGTCCCACCTCAGACAGCTCCACTTCAGCTCGGCGCAATTCCACTTCATTTTACTTCATATTGCTTCGTATATGTAGAATGTTTCAGGATTACTGTTCTATCTTTAATTTTCGAATTATTTTATCGATAAAATTAATTCTTTTTAACAAAATTTTATGACTAATAAAAATTTTATAGTTTCAAAAATGAGTTATCCAAAATAAAGTGGAGTTTAAATTAAATTTTTGGGATAGCCAAAGTCTATTTTAATTAATTTAACTAATTTTAAATTTAAGTTTTAAGTTTAATTTTATGAAAATTGTGATGATAAAACTAAAAGCGTCAAATTTTATTTTTAAATTATAATTTTTAAATTATAAAAAATTAATATTAAATATTTATTTTGAATTCAATTTGTTTTAAATTTATTTAAGGAATAAAATATGTGAATTGTCACCAAAATTTAATAATTTTGGAACACCAAGTGTAGTCGTTAGTTTTTACCTGATCCTTGTTAGCAGTGAGAACATGATCTCTTCGGAAAATTATTTCACTGTTAATCGTGTTAGCTTGTTCATATCATTCCTTGTCAAAAGATTTATTCCTTTAGATTGGCAAGTATAATGAATATGACGATTCAAATCACGTCTGGTTATTTAATAAAATATACGAATATTATGATATATTTATAAAAATATTCTCAAAATAATCTTGTATAATGTAAAAAAATATACAAGACGGAAGATCTACTTGATGTAAAATTACACACTATACTTTGATATGTAAATCTCTTTTACACTATGTCTACAAAATAAAGAAAAACGAAAAGTCGATCGAGATAAGTTGTAAGGAAATGAGATCGGTGTGTGAATTAAGTTTTTCGACTCTCTTGTCGTAATTCCTAAACTTTTAAATCTACGCCTCGATAAATTCTCGGAACTTTAGTAAGGATGTACTGTCGCAAGAACGGTGCTGGAAAAAGTCGAAACTTTCGTGCGCTTGGGAATTATGAGGAATTAAGAATTTAGACTTAAGAATTTAGGTGCTAACCTACTTACGTGCAATTCAAGATTTCAAGAAGAAGACATTTAAAATGCGATAAGCAAACTAATCCGAGAGTTTTTGCATCATAATATGAGAATTGTATTTGACGAATAAGATAACTACGTTATATAAGCCATAATTATTTTTAAACATTTAAGAAAAACATTTTTATTCATAAAATGTTTTAATTTTTTCTAACTTAATTTTCCCTAAATCATGTTATCAATTTATGTTATTTTTCCTATCAGGAGATTTGATGAATATTTTGTATCTTTGAAATTCGTGTTTAGGATAAATAGATCGTTTAATTTGCTCGATAATACACATTAATATATCGACTATTATTTGAGCTGATTCACACTCGTAATTGCATCATCGTTTTAATCCATTCTCTATCGATTTGGCAAAAGCCGTCCAAATATGAATCGTAGCCAGATTTGCGGTTTACCACGAAGACCGCAGTCCCATCACGATTTTTTTGGTGACAATGGCCACACTTCGTGGTATTTAATTATCCTTTAAAGCAAATCGCCGCAATATGCGAATATATTTGGTTGTTATTTGACATGCAATATACATATATTCCTTGTATTCTATTTTATTATAATTTTACTATAATACTACATAAATAACATAACGATATGATTCTGGCATATTTATCATTAATTTTCTTAACTTATTTACAGTTTCTGATTTTAATGAATTAAGACTATTAATGCTCGGTCCACAACCTTGCTTTAAGAGGCCGTAAGCCGTAAGCTGTAAGAAATTGACCACACAATCACAGTCGATTATTTTTCTCATATTCAACTGTGATTAGTCAATTTCTTAAGACTTACGGCTTATGGCCTCTTAAAGCAAGGTTGTGGACCGAGCATATTTTATTCTATATTTGTTTTTAAAATCTGCTATCTTTCTGACATCAATAAACTCCATTCTTGTCAGGACGAATTTATACGTTGATATGTGGAGTGAATTTATACGATGAGTGTCTATTCTCGACTTCCTTGTCTTTTCCTCTCCCTTTCTCTCTCTCTCTCTCTCTCTCTCTCTTTCTCTCTCTCCCTTTCTCTCTCTCTCTCTTTCCATTCCTTGGTAACTTGAAGGATCGACCTGTCTTCCGGAATTTCTCCTTCGTCCCGACAGCAATGCTTGTTTGTCTGCTTGTCACGAGAAATGGACAGACCATGTCGGTAGCTACTCTACGCGGCTATGGAATTCGTACTGATGCTTAATTTTAGACGATGGAGCGGCTTTGCACAGTGAACTCTATCTCTCTCTCTCTTTTCCTCTAGTACACTTGGTCAGCCACAAGCTTTACAAAATGTAGATGCGTACAAGTCACGTGCGACGGATGTTGCTTTATGACATACATTATTCTGCGAGGAGTGAATTAAACATCGTAGTATAAGATACTTTCTACTCCCCAAACGAGTTACTCGGCAAATTTCCTCAACTTTCTAAATGTATTGGCTATCCCGTAAATTGTTGTGATAACGTGCTGTTACACTGTTAAATCTATAGTATCAAATTTAACTTAACGTGAGTCGCCATTGCTCCTACTCAATTATTTCGTTATTTTATACTAAAACAGTGGTTATATTTGACACTATACAATGTCAATTTAACACTATATAGTGTAAATTGATACAATATAGTGTCAAATTTAACTATACATTTTGATAAAAAATAACGATATATTTAGTAAGTAAGAGCAGTGGCGATTCACATTAGGTTAAATTTGACACTATAGATTTAACAGTGTATGACATGATTTTACATTTAATTTGATTCTTATAAGAGAAAGTGAAATGTTATTGCAATTATAAGACTAATTTATTAATAATTATTTCATGTATTATATTGTTTCTATGAAAAATGTGTTAATACAGGATGATAAAAAGTACCTACAAAATTTTGTGTATTCATAAAATTACTATCCAGGTAGCAAGCTGATATTATTTGTCGTCAAAATGATATTAAAGACATTATTTTAACGTCATCAAAATGATGTCAACTTATTACTTAGAAGATAATAACGTATCTAATTTAAAAAGAAATGAAGTTTGGAGTTTACATTAGTTACATCTCGTTAAATCTCAAAAAGACTGTATTAACAGATCATCGGTTGGTGAAGACCGTTGATTGGCTGGCTGATAGAATTTATCCGTGAAAAGGTGATGGCACAACCATCGTTGATACGTTCCCGAAGAACCTTAAAGTTTTTATCAAAGCTAAACGTGGTCATTTTGAATGTTAATTATTATTTTTGATGTCTAATAAGAAATAACTAACATTTCAGAGATTGTATTTTTGTAAATATACATTAATTAATGATTTTATAACAAAACTTTATAGCCAAACTTTATTTTTATTACTTTGTAGAATATACATAGAGTATCGTATAAATATGAATCGGAACGAATATTGAAACACGAAATATCCAATAGATGCTATATGATTTATTCATTATATGTGCGATCAAAACAAGACTTTTTAAAGATGAATAGAAACTGCGAGAAACAATCTGTCAGCGTGATATAGGAACTGTTTTGTAGGTGGAGTCCGGAAGGAAGTTTCCAAATGCGTTTAAATGAGACTCGAATGTGAACGTGACACAGTACCCTTTTCGGCAGAGTTACGCGTGCTCTAGAGCCAATGTGTGCACGCTCGGTTGGATATCAGATCGAAAGTTCGTGTCTCTCCTATTTTCCGCGAGAATTTTCGGCGTAGCGTCCGCCCGCGAAATCCTAGGAGATTTCGGAGGCGGGGTTACGGAGCTTCAGCTACCTCGAGCGGAAAATTCGACACGGTTGCTCGATCAAGCGAATCGGCCGTAGACGATTAGGGGAAGCTCCCAGAGGCCAACTCTAAGGGCAATCAAGCTCTCCGCGATATGCCTTCTATTATGCGTTCCAATCCGCGTCGCGATCCGTTTAAACAGGATTTTCTCGAAAGCGATCCTCGGAAATGCCGGCATTAATACCAGATTTATAGGTCAATGAGCGTTGAATGCGGAAATGATATTCTAACGTGAAGACGCTATTAAATTACACTGTAAAATTCAATTATGATGAATTATCACTTGACTGAATAGTCATTATGCCTCAATTGATTAGACTATAGTCACAAGAATGAACAAATCTGTTTTACATGTTAATTGTGAAAGTGGTAGTTTGTGTGCTGCTCTTATATATAATCAGTTTTTAATATTTTATATTAAATTAATTAATTTTGACATTTAGTGAGCGTTAGCTAAAATATCACATTAATGTTCTTTTGCAAAGTAAAATTCCTCTCTTACGAGTTTTGCTATAAGTATACGAAAGCATTCAGTTTTTGTTATGTCGGAACATAAATTAAGTTTGCACATGACATAATCTTCTTTCAGCATAAAACTTGGCGAAAGATCTGCACTTTGCTTGCTTTCCGTTTCCAATCTTTCTTGAGACATTTCTATTTTTATTAAGAAAAACCGCGTTTTTCGCCGTCCAACGATAACAACACACAGATTAACATTCTTTTTAGTTTCTCGAGACTTGATGACACAGTTGAAGAAAGTACGGACATAACTCCGCTCAAAAAGTTTTCTCGCGACGATCGCGCTGTCTCCGATGCAGTGCAAAGAGAACAAATTATCCCGCGGACGCACGTTGACAGGTCTGCAGCCAGGAACTCTCTGGGAGATAACGGAGCGAGAATCAACGAAGTAAGAAATGACCGTGCCAAGTCGGTCGACTCGACATTGCGGTCGAAAGAATTAGGCACGTTTATTACTAGGAAGGAAGGGAACTTGCCGCGAGATAGTGAGAGCGGGTTTCGTTATCGCGGATTTGTGCAACGAGGTGACACGTTTTCGTCCAGATTTATCCGTTTCTTCATCACTGTTTTATTTTCATCTGTTTGCAATAGAATATAACCAGTTTTAACAGATACGGTCTTTTGTGACAATATATAATGTGTAATACATGTACAATAGATTGTTACAGTATAATGATAACGATACACCTGCCCCTCTTAATTTGTATGCATCTTTTACGACATTTTACGTTATTGCTTTTAGTGTACAACTTTTATACTTTGAGAGAAAAATGTACTGAATTTTAATATTTATTTAAATAGTGTTAGTTGAATATTTACTAAATGTATATTTATTTGGTACAAAAATCATTAATTTAATTTAACTATTATTATTTTTTATTTAGCAAATATTTCTTTTCCGTAAATAAATGTTATATCAGTATCATTCAAATAATTATTTATTAAAATTTAGTATACTTTTCTGTTAGTGTATGAATATATGTATATTGCTAATAGGACAAAAATAGAACAAACATAAATGAACTAATAAAATAAAAACCGATATAACTAAAACTAGATACTTTGAAAATAATTTTGTTAAATCATCAAAATAATTATTATGTAGGAAGTTCATGCATGATGAGCAATGCTAGGAAAAGTTTTGACATTTCTAACCAGTCCGAAAACTCCTACATAATTATATTTGATAATTCAACAAAATTATTTTCAGATTTGTATCTAATTAAATTTTTAGATATTTCAGTAAAATCGTACTTTTCGCGTGTACATTCTTTAATTATTTCACAATGTGGTTTACGATGTTGGATCACTCATATTTTTTGTTTAATGTCTTTCTGAATGGTTAATACTAATCAAGAAAGAAGGAAAACGATCATGACAATGCAAAGAATGCGAAGAAGAATGGCGAACAGTGGAGGGGAAGAGATAGAGAGAGCCAAGTATAACATTACGAGTAGCGGCAGTCGTAAAACTATTCAAGACTCATTGCCGTCGCGACGGCGTCTCCGAACTCCGAAACTACTCTTGTTCATGACCGACAGAAACACTTACACGCGCAATTCGCAGGTCCATTGGGACGACAGTGACTCGCGGAAATCAGTCAAGCACAACCATAAGACGGATTTTCGCGTCACAATGGGATTTCGCGAATTCGCACGAAAGAGAAAACAATACACGCGTATCGAAAACTTTTGCATCGTCCTGTCAACTTATATCTCTATATATCAAAAGATGAAAGCTTGATTTTATCAGATCTATTTTAAAACTAAGTTTACCGATTATCCGTTGTTTTACGAAGCATTCATTTTGATTGCTCTAATATTCAACTAATATTTAAATTGTTTACTTTGAAGCTCCGATGTTCTATGAATTGAAGCAGCATCATATATGTTCTCCACGTATCTGTTAAGTGTTAAACGTGATATACGAACTTTAATATATGAACTGACAAAAATGGTCTGGTTGGATTAAATAGTAATTCTGATGGAAAATGGACGAATTTTGGACGAAAAATGGAATCAAAATTTTCTAGTTAAATCTACTAGAATTCTGATTGATATATAAGTATTTTTGTAAAAATAAGAATTCTAATAGATTTTACCAGAAATATTGTATCAATCAGAATTTCGGTTATCTCAAAAAATTAGAATTCTAATAAATTTAATTAAAAAATTCTGATTCGTCTATTTTCAACCAGAAAATTTTTTCAGTAACAATAAGCAGTTTTTAATTCTGCAAAGCTTATTATTTCGTAAAGGGCGGTTCAATATGTATGGGATTTCATCTTTCGAATTTTTTATATTTTTTATCATAATATACCTATTAATTACTAAAAATTGTCGAAAATTGGTCTTCAATAATTTTTTACTCAAATACTATCAACTTTACAGAAAAACTGAAAGAGACAAAAATTGTTTATTTTTTTCTCATAAAGCTCTAAGAATTTTTTCAGAATTTTTAATCAACTTTTTAGTACTGCATTTTCTTATTTTTATCGACATGAGAAAATACCTACGATATTAAAAAATTCTGAAAAAAATTCTCAGAATCTTATGAGAAGGAAATAAACAATTTTTGTCTCTTTCAGTTTTTCTGTAAAGTTGATAGTATTTGAGTAAAAAATTATTGAAGACCAATTTTCGACAATTTTTGGTAATTAATATCTTGTTAACTATTGCGAAAATCATAAAATGGGTATAAAGGACTTTTCTTCTCCAATTTAGTCCATTCTGCCCCTATGAAAGATTTTTTATTACTTTCCAAACACCTTGTATATGTGATATAATAGTATGAAAAATATGTATGTGTGTGTAAAAAATATTTTTAATTTTATTATTTTATTAATATTGACAGTTTATGACACTAACTAATGATTTGTATAATTTTGTGTTTCAGGTAAGTAGAGACGTCTTCAATTCCTATGAAAATATCTTGCGCTGAGTAAACCGTGAGATTGTCAGACTTTAATCATCGCCTGTGAACATACGGGCAGAAAGCGAATCCTCGCGAAGCCTCGGGGGCCAAACTACACTCTCAAACTGGAAACTTGACGACTGCTTAAACCAATAAGGGGTAACGATCGTTACACTGAAAATTTAAACGAAACGGTTATGACGCGACGGTACGCCCCACGATAGTAGTGCACAATTTTGTTTAATTCGTTGCAGTCAAATTCATACGTGACTTTAATATGTGAGACAATACTTATTTAAAATTCATAATGGATTTCCCTGGAGCTAGCGCTTGCTCCGAGGACACGTCATTAGCAACGAAATTGTGCCAAGTACAAATATCTTTCAGCTCTCCCGAGAGCGAAACGTTGAGCGTTAATTGGCAAGATCCGACGTCGGGGATGAATGTGCGCCACCCTTGCGTATCTCCTCGAGACTGGGGTCAGTGTTGAGGGGTTCGGTAGATGATGATCGAGAGATAGACAAACTGTACTGGACAGCGCACGTTCGTGTGACCCTCGATGCATTTGCACGCGTATGCGTCGGACACATATTTCCCATGTGGCTCGAGCACATTCCCTTAGTTATGTTTGCTGTCGACATGTCGCGGAGTTTTTCGTGCGCAAAATTTTAAGGCAAGCTGCGAATCGCAAAGCCGGATGACATGGGTCACCACTGCATGCGTTAGATTAATATGACGGTAGAGAGGTGTATAATACAGATGCAATGTATATCTTTTTCGTAATCAAAATAACTCAGAAAAAAAGAGAAATCTCTGTGGATAATTTCGAATTTTTTAATTTCTACTCTCTAAAAGGGAATTAGTGTATTATTACTGATTACATCAGTTATAAGTGTAGCACTGAAGTCATCAGCGAATATATTTACTGTTTTTCAGTAATAATACACTGATTCACTTTAGAGGTTATAATTTTCTGTAGATTCAATCTGTAGAAACCATAACTTCTCAAAATGAATCAATGTATTATTACTGAAAAACAGTAAATATTTGCTGATATTACAGTTATAAGTATAGCACTGTGAAGTCAATGATAATACACTGATTCACTTTTAGAGAGTAGATTGGTAAGATATAACTTTCACGTTGAAACACGAATATTATTATGAGATATTATTACTATTAAATAATAATTTATTTAAAACTTTGAATATAAATTTTGCATTACGAATCGTTAATGATTACGCTTTTGGCTGCAGCTGAATACTTTGATTGTCAGCAAATACAAATGATAAAAATACCGCAGCTTTCTCAAATATTACAGCCGGAGCTCAGTATGATCCGCCTAGAATTCCAAATTCTGCCAAGCCATCATCCCCGACGACTGACGATCGTGCAAACATTTGCGCCCGAAACTTTCGTTTCACAGTAACCTGGAAAATTTCGAGGCGATAGCACCAAGTCTCGGGTGCGGGCTGATGATAATTACGACGGAGATTAGCTCTCGCGGTAATGAATATTCCGGCAGATTGGCACCGCGAGACCGGAGAGACCGCCGTGCTCCCGCAGGCAGCGTAATTCGTGATCGATAATAATTATGCCAGACACCATCGCTTCGCGTCACTTCGTGCAACGCCTATCTGCACACGGCAATGGTTTCTCTCTCTCTCTCTCTCTCTCTCTCTCAGTCTCTCTCTTCTTCTCTAATTCCGACCGTTATTTCGAGGCCGAGTGTACATACCTGTCGGCGTGTAACGATTCGAGGGGGAAGGGGTCGACTGGAAAAGCGAATTTCCACTACGCGTCCCCGTTTTGCTCCCTTCCTCCCCGGGATAAAGTGGGTTAACTTTGCGCGCATGGCCCAATCTCGTCATCGTGGGGGTTGCACGAGTAAAAGTAATTGGAACATCGGAAACACGCTGCCGTTTCGTTTTCACGATTTCTGTCTGTCCCTCGATCTGTCCCCTTCTAACTCTTTTGCCAGTGCGCGCGCTGGCTAATTTCCTCTCACTGTTCCTTTTTGTATCTTCTTTTTTTCTTTTTCGAGCTGTTTTTCGTGCTTCGATCAACGCAATTCGTTAAACATACGATAATTAAATTGGAGTAAGGGAATATTGAAGAATCAAAACAATGTAATAGAGACGTACTCGATTAAAAATATGGCTTTTAATTTTATTTAAAAGATTCTTGCACGATTATCTTTTTAATTGAGAAAAAGAAATCTATTTTATAGAATTTTTTTACTTTGGTAGTATTTTTGCGTTCAAATTTGTTTCGTGATTTAATGATCTATGTGTGCTAAACGGTTTTTAGCGATTTGAAACATAAATTCAATAGTACTGAAATAGAATTGAATAATATAATTATTAATTAATACTTCAAATGCAGCAATTTTACAGAAAAAAGTTAAGCTGTTATTTTATAAACACTGAATATAAACTTCTTTATGTTGCTTATATAGAGGCAGTTGTTCGTATTTAATATTATATCATAACAGTTTTAATTATAATAATAATTATCTATGTGTATATTTCGATAAAATGATTTTTCATATCTTATTTATACATTATATCGTAAATTGATACATATGCATGATTTATATAAATTTTATTTTTTAACACATGGCAAATTTTGTTGATATTTTCGTAATATATAATTATATACTTATTTAATATTTCAATTAGATTAAACGTTTATTTCACACGAAAATGATTAATGCGTGATTAAAATTGGAATAATAAAAATTTTTAAATACTCTATTTAAACGTGATATATAGTGAAAATAAACGGAGACACGATTTAATAATTTATTCAAAGATCGATAAAAAGCAGTGATATACTTAGTTTTGGCGTTCAATTTTTTAGCTATCTTTTTAGATATCTTTAAAATTTTAAACATTTTACCGATGAAAATAATTTATTTTTTAAAATTCTCATTTCTTCTCTCTCATCTCATCTCTTATCTTGCCTTTTAGTATCCATCTAAATCATTTTCCGCATTATCGATGTTGCGACCACAAGCTTTGAATACTTTATAATCTCGTTACGACCTTATTTTAGGACGTGGGATAGAATGTCAACTTAACTTTCCACTTAACGAATTATTAATGTGAGAAATAACGAAACAGCGAATATTTTCTGTTTAATAATATCAATCTGAAGCACGATTCTTTAATAGAAATAATAAATTACAACAGTGATCGCTATCGTTGCTCAGTCTTGTTAGACGTAAGATATATGAGGTGTAATAAATTATTTACAATCATGCATGAAGGTAATATGTTAGAGTAATAGTAGACATCGAATTAAAGAAAACAATACAGTTATGTAATTACATCTTACCTATGTCGCATCAATATATGTCCGAGTTAATCGCGTCGCACATTACGAAGAGTAAAAATAACCTAATGGAAACAAATGTGGTGTGTCCGAATTTTGAAGCACTTTATCTACGTATTTGCGTGTAAATACCGGCGCGCATTAATCTCGACTCGGGCTCGGAAGTTCCACGCTTGCTCGCATAAAGTCAATATCAAACCATGTTTTCGGCGCAGTGGAATAAGAGTCGAGCACGGGAATATAATCTCGTTGGCCGATTCCCATCCGGCGCAGCGCTGACAAATGACTCCTCGGCTTGATTACTGTTGGGATTTTAACGCGAGCTTAATTAGACGGTGTAGCTCCCCATGACTGATCGACCGAGCCACGAAATGATCCTCCTCTTTCCTCTTGCGCTGGTGTCGATGTATCAACATTAGTTCGTAACGAGCGAGCACCTCTTGGAAGGATCACCCAAGGAGCGGTTCCTCTTTGCCGATTTAAATCACCAGCTATCGCAAGCGCGTGCTAATTAGAGGTATGCCGTTACTCTTCGCCAGCGGATCTCATCCTTTTACTTTTCTCTCCATCTGCCGTTTCAGGCCGATGCTAATATTTTTGTGTGTAGTCAATTTAACAAACAAATTAAGTGTGATTTTTTCGAAAATTCATTATACATTTGTATACATAATTGTTTTTTAAATTTCCAAATACATTCTATAAATATAATAATTAATATAGGTAATGAGACATTGATAATACACGATTAAATTTTTTAACAGAGAACGTTAATTTTCTGCAATGACTTTCGTTGATAATCGATCCGACCACGTTCGCCATTTGCAGCGTGTATCTCGCTATATTTACGTAATAAATAAAAATTCTGCGCGAAACGCACATCTGCAAGCGTACTAAATTCTCGTTCATTTGAACACCGATTATCCGAAACGGTGATCATATGAGGCGGCAATTAATATATGCGCGAATTAATCGCGGTATTTAGCAAGACACACACACGGTATCTCTGCAGTTGTAAATAACGCGAAAATTGTATTCCCGCATTAAATGGATAACTAACGAAATTACAACCTTTCGAAAGCTACAACTGCGATAAAAATTAGACAACGAAACAGAACGATTGAAGTTCATCGTTAATTAACAATTAACGACGCGCAGCCTCTAATAATCTTATAGTCACTTCGAAAGTAAATTCCTATTAATTATCATCAAGTAATTTAAAGTTTAATTGGACGTTTAAAGAACTTTTAAAATTATTATCGACGCGCGTTCTTTGGCTGGTTAGAAACGGTTCTAAAGTTTTGTTCGGAAATTAGTAGTTACTGTTATCGCAAATTTCCATAAGGCTTCTGCGACTCGCCACGCCGATTTTCATTACGCCGGAGTTACCATCAACTGTTACGTGAAAATCTGCGAACTCTCGCTCTCGCGATGTGTGTGTAACAGGTGTTCCGACACGTATTATATATTTAGATTTAATTCGACAAATTGTACATTCAGATTTGAGAAGGTCTTGCGCGAACTCGATAGTCCTTGCCTCCCTCTCACTCGACGCGCTCTCGCGAGTTAATTACGATCCTTGAAATTAATCAAGGGAGCCGCGTTATAAAAGAGATACTTCACCCCCGACTGTAATACGACCTTTCTTCCACGGCCGGTTATTTGTTCTTGTCTCGCAAGAGCGCTCTCCGGATAGATACGTTCAGCCAAACAAGAATCTTCATTATTCTCTCGAAAGTTTTTAAACAAGTTTCATTTACTCGTAAGAAAGTTAATTTGCGCTGCGCCAGTGGCACGAATGATTTAATTACTTAATAAACTGAGGCGCTTTACGAGTTCGGAGTACCGCGGAGTACCGCGGAAAGGACGAGAAGGAAAACGAAAGACGAGAAATTTTTCATTTTATTGCAAGTTTTGCGTGCGGAGATTTGTTGCGTGGTAATAGTTTGAAAGTAGATCGAAAATCTGAGATATACAGGCGTGACACGTTGCTTTGAACGAACCTTCTCTTCCATTTTAATCGGAATTGTTGCAAGCAGGACGGGTTTCACCAAACATTGATCGCGAAAACCTCGCGATCTCGACAGGAGGCGGTTCAGTTCGAAACGACCTGAATTTTTCATGTTAAATGCATGTAACAAGGAAATGTATCAGACAGAAAAGACAAAAAACTTAGTGGACTCGGTGGACTTTTTTTGAGACCATCACATCAATCGGATGGGAGTGTATCAGTCGGAAAGTTAACCAAAAGTTCTCGCCTCGCGTGGAACAGGACTCTCTAGAGTGGGAAGGACGAGTCGTTAATTTCGTCATTCGTTGCGTCCCGCGGGCTCCCCGTCGTTGTTCCTCAAGGTTTACAGGCCCTAACTTTTCGTCCTTAACTCGTTAATTAAGGATGAAAGCGTGACGGTGGCGGGGCGGCGCGGCGTAGCGCGGCGTCGGGGTCGAAGAAGCGAAGTTTTAATAACATTACCGTAATAATACCGTCGGTCCCGCTTCTACTCGCAGCGTGGCCTAAATTATCAAAGGATCTTCCGCCTCCCGTTTCCCCGCTTTGCCACTTCCATTCGCTCGCTTTCTCTATTGCGACGAACTTCTTGATGCTTCACAATTCTCATGAAATGGAGTTTAATATACCTTCGATTTCACGAAACACTAGCTCCAATACCAGTCCACCGGCATCACGTTCGTCACACGAAAATCGAAAATGAGAGGTCTAAGGAATGAAAATCGAGAGATAGAAGACGGGAGCCGCGGGAGCAGAGAGAACGTTATTTAATCTATTGGAAGCAAGAAAAATAACGTAAATTTTTTAGTAATACTAAATGTACTTATGTCTCAACGAGACCAGAAAATAAGTCAGAAAGTAAAGATAAAATAGAAGTCATTCTCTGCATATGACGGCGCTTACAAAAGAGATTCATTACGTGTGACATGAGAGTAATATACATAATGTAGCACCCGCATGTTCACCGCAGCATTCCATTTTCATTCATATAAGAATTCTTTGAACAAATCTGAAGTTTATTTTTCCAAAGCAAATGTTTTATAGGAAGCGTGAAATTTTTTTTTACATAAAACTTTTTTTTTTATTATATAATATTGATATATAATACTTGTATTCTTGTATTTCTATATTTAAAGCTTATTAAAACTCTACAAAACAAAATTCTCTTATATGATATTTAATGAAGAACACCTTTATGAAGTTCATAAATTTGTTTTTCATTGTTATTCAATTAATAAGTTAATAAATTATTAATTCTTTGATAATTATTTCAAGATAATGATAATTTGTGAAAAGATTGTCTTCGGAACATTACGTATTTCTGTAAATAAAAGAAAATGCATGTAATTGTTTTTAGCTATTTACTTATAATTACAACATTATTACATCTTAATATTGTAGGAATTTTTATTGTTTAATATCTTACAATTTTGAAGCAATTACTTTTCTTATAGACAATATTTGATGTCTTGCAATACAAAACAAAGAACGATATCAAAATGTAAGTAACGTACGTTATAAAAATGCACATTTAAGAAATGCGTGAATCCATTTTATCGTTATCGTTATACATTATATAATATCTATATAAGCAATATATATAAGGTACTCTGTATATTACATAAAAGGAAAGGAATAACGAAACGGAGCGGAGGGTGTTGCTTCGTTTTACGCGCTCGGAGAGAAATTACTCGAAAACGATGGCATCTCGACATTATCTCGCAATTGTGCGAATTCCATCGAACGCGAAGTTCCCGCCGAACATCATCGAGTTTCTGCTAGTAACCCCTCGAGATTCGAACCTAGGAGAGATCGATAAAGGGAGGATCAGTGATTTTGCTGAGTGGCGAGAGAGGTGCGGAGGATTTACGCGGAACCGTTGGTGAAGAGGACGAAGAGACACGGATCGAGAGACAGGAAGGGATAAAGATGCTTTTTACCTCGTGGGAAATTCTATGGAGATGTCGTTTGCCGGTGTTATAAGGAGCTTCGTAATAATCGTAAACGCGCTATTCCGAGATTGCCGTTTCGCAGCTGTAACGCGTGCGCTTGAACTTTTCGCAGCTGCAGTTGCAGCCTGCATCCGGCAATCCAGGTGATACCGTCCCAGAGCCGCTCTCGTAATTTCAGTCTTATTGTCCTACTTTCGCAATTAGTAGCGGCTACGGGACCGTCGTTCTCGCTATCAACAGGTTATGCGTCGTCAGTCTTCCTCGGCGGATCCTTAATAAAAACGGCACTCGTACACTCTCTTCTCGTCTCTATCTTTTCCTGTTCGCATCTCCCTCGCCATCCGGTCTGTTTCTCTTGCTTTATCTCGTTCTATCGTCGTTCCGTCTCGTTAACTTGTTTCACGTGACATAGATATGGAGACCTTATAACAGAATCTGGCCAAGATATAGCAAACATTTGATTGACTCGTCGTTTTTGTCAATTTCAATAAAATATAAGTTAAAATGAGTAAGTATAAATTAAAATAAAATAATATATATGAAGAAACAATATATATCCTATCCTTTCTCTCTCTTACTTTGACAAAATTACTCATGACCGAACCCTGTTATAAATCTTTACGTATTGTTCTCTTTCTCTCTTTCTCGGCTCGACTCGATAGGGTTTCGTCAATTACATTTTTTATTAGAACAACGCCTTTCGCTTTGTAATACGAAGCTCCTATGCGACTTGGCGTTTCTACACTGCTTTAATTAAACAGTAGGCTCACGAAATTCGAGATACATCTTTCACGATCGAGTCATGCGTCGCATCTTTTTTTATCGATCATAGCACATAGCAAGTTTTATTATAGTGTCCCTAAATTCTCACATGCGAAGGTACAAGACACATGTGATACTTTATAATAAACCAAGGAACTTCTCCCTGTTGAATGCAATAAAATTTGAAAATTGTATCTGAAAATAAATGAGTTATGATAAGAGAAAGATGTGACGAAGTCTTAATAATGCAAGAAAAAGAATGTTATTGATCTTACGGTTATTTCTAACGCTATTTAAATGTTACGCTCTCTTTTAAATATTGCATTTAGACACTTTTCTTTTAATTCAAATCTTCTTGATTCAATTTTTAAAATAAGAGTTCAACGTGTGATCTCTAAGTTTACAATTAGATTTTATCAATATTCTATGAAATCTATTTGAATGAATCTTATGACACTTGAATCGACGTGACAATCGCTTTCTGGAAATAGAATCGAAATAATTACTTTTACGTTTATAAATTCGAAAGAAATCGCGTTTATTCTCGGTTAGAAATATGGGTTTCATTTTCTTTTTCAAATAGAGCGCCCGCATTTATGTTCATAAACTTTTATATTTATATTAGAAACATGACATTAATTTTAATCTTCTTAAATTAAAAATTTGTTATATATTTTGTTAATAATGCTTGATATTAACTTTTTTAAAGAAAAAAATATGCAGGACATGAATGACCCAATTATGCATTGAGAAAAATGTCTGGGTTGGACGAAACCAGATCAATTTGGGTTCTAAATGAACGAATTAGAAAATTTTAATTATATCAATCGAAATTCTGATTATCACAACTGGGATTTTACTAGATTTAACCAGAAAATTCTGATTCGTTTATTTTTAACTAGAATTCCAATTAATCTAACCAGATATTTTTCTCAGTGTATATGTAAGGGTTTTCATTTTTTGAGTCGACGAGCGTTTCCTTTCTTAATGTCGCATATACTTAGAGAAAAGTTTCTTTGATTAAAAAAAAATTTGTTTGAATTAAAGAAATTTGTGCATTGCTATACAGTTTAAATTTCTTTGATTTGAACGTTATTTCTTGAAATCAAATAAATTTCTTTTTGATTTGAACCTCAAAGGTTTTTACGTCAACTTAAAAAAATCAATGAAAGAAACGATTTCTTTAATTTAAACGTAACTTTATTCTAGGTGCGTTTTATTGCGTGTAACTTTTTTCTAGTTGCGAGAATTGCGCGACATATTTAATTGAGTATATTTCAAGAGAAAGTACTTTTAGGAGAAGCGTGACTGGTAACCGATGTTCGTTCACAGTACGATTGATATACTGGCTTGAATTTGTACTCTGAAATTCATTGTATCGTCCTTTCCGCAGCGAGCGGCGAAACGGTATTAATTACTACGCGCGTTCCTGAACTTTCCATGTCTGTGGCTTTCCCGCCTCGCCTGCTTTTGCTATCGATACCGTTTGCATTTGATATTTTATGCGCTATTCGAACGGGCTACCGAGATCCGCACGCATATATGATTGCGGTAAATGTTCGCATGTATATCTCTCGGGAGAATACACGCGCGCGCGTTTTGATCAGCGAAAAGCAGTTATGCCCTTTCGCGTGGATAAATGGCAATTGCCGACGCAGCCGTCATGGACAGATTTTGCTTGTAGCCGTTGTAGCTTAATCCGTGGAAGTCACGTGCGGCATCGCGTACTGCGATCCCTTTGAGCGACGCAATTGCTGGAATGTACCTTTTATACGCGTCTCTGTTCAACCACGCGCTCTTCACGATCAAGTGAGAATTGAAAGGTTGGTTATTATTTAATTGCTTTTGACATTCGGCAAAATGCCTTGTCGGAGAAAACGTTACCATGTCTGTCTGCTGATAAATTTATCATATCGGAGATTTAATTCTTTTAGTATGTTCGAACGATCGAAATACGTGGATGTGGCATGACCCGCTCTCTCATAAAGATCACGCAGTTTCTCTCTACTGTTTGAACGTCAGTGATTTAAATATTTTACGATTTATTTCTGTTTCACACGTTCAAATGTGGAAGTTACATCGCCGTCGAAAAATACGCAATTTTCTATTTTTCTTTTGTTCCGGTGAAAATGGAATGAAAACATTCCATTTTTTTCTACTACACAGTTGGAAAAAATGTGTTGAATTTAACATAAATCGCATGTCCCAAACGGTCCACTCAAATTTTTGAGTTAATTTTACACAAGATGAATATGTTAGAAGGTAACACAAATATTATGTAAGAGAATAAATAAAGAAAGAAAGATAACATCATATCAAAGATAACGAACATATATTTTTTCAGAAAATTAACATTTATGATATGTTAAATTAACACATATTTCATTCATTTGTCTTAGAATTTACGTTTTAAAACACATTATTTTTACGTTACTTGTTCACTTACTCATAAATTGTGTCAATTTGACACTAAGAAACATTGAATATCAATTTCACAAAAAATGTTTAAATAACATAATCACATTATGTTAAATTAACACTCGAATATGTTAAAAAATTCAACACAAACTGTTAACACAAACGTGAGTGGACCGTTTCCAACACAAATACACAAATTGTTTTACTGCGTAAGAGCGATATATAAAATTCAGAATTATATCTTGTGTCTGCAGATGAGACGTCTTTTAAAAAATTTGATAGAAAAAAAAGTTGATACTATATTTCTAGATTCATGACAGTACATTTCTATTTTCATATAATTTCAGTGATTAATTATAAACATAATTTTTCATATTACTCCTCGATCTCCTAGGAAGGTTTCTTGAGGAAGGTGACTTGCACGACATTTCCAAGGCATGTAGTTTGCGTGTAGATGCCCATGTTCGTCTCAAGACGGCACCTGGAGGCGCTCGTTTTACGGCAGGGTCGGAATTGAATTCAGATTCGCGAGTCCCGACTCGTGTTTGCAGAATAAACATTACGTCACGGTGTAATAGACGCACCGCGTCGAATCGTATCCATGCGTGCGTGTGTTTCTCCCTTGACTTTCTCCCCGCAATCCTCTCGATGATCATCGTCGAAGTTACGAGCTGCATGTATCTTCCGCCAAGTACGCCAAAGACGTGCCTTTCGGCAGTCTAAGTAATAAAGACAAACAAGATCACGCTAACGTTCCACGAGTACGGACAATACGAATGAGATTGGCAAAGGGGTTGATAAACTAAGAAGAGATGGAGTCTCTCATGTTCGGAATCGACGGGAAAGGCCTAATGATGAGGAAAGTGAATCTAAATGATGGAAAACTGCGCGAGGCAGGAATGAAAAATGTCAAACTGAAGGAAAGCAAGCAAGAACAAGTACCCATGAGTGCAAGTGGAGAGAGAGGGGGGGAGGAGAGAGAGAGAGAGATATGAGGGAAGCCCCTGGGAACATCACGACCGTTTTATCGCCTTGCTTCAATCGGAGACTTTGTCGTTCACCGCTTTACGGGACGCTTCACCGTTCACCCTTTCAATCGCACGAACCGTCGGATCTCGACGAGCTCTACTGGACCAACTTGTTATCCGCTCGACCGGCGTCTAATTGCCGAATTATTAGTCGAGATTTATCTCACCGCCGGATGCGTTGTTCTTTCATCGTCGTTCGCGCGGCTGATCGAGCCATTCGTGTTCAAGGGCCGTTGAAAAGTAGGTTACGTTGTGTAGAGATATTTCCTCGCGTCAATGGCGAGATCATCCGACCGAAGCGTGATTTTATTTATCGGCAATTTGCAATGGGTAAACTGCATTTATATCGAGCGTAAATATTTATATTATAGAAATACGTAGAAATTCTCGATTGTATGTGCAGAATCATATATCACAAAAGATCATATATTCGCTGCGTCTCACGCAGGAAATTTAGGACATTTAAACTTACTTAGAACAAAGTGAATTTTATGAAAGTTAATTATTAATTAGATTAAATTATAATAAAAACGTTAAGTTCATTATTTGCTGCGTGACACTTATTAAGCTATGTGAAATTGTTAAATTAAATTAATTATATTTCGATTATTAATTAGAAATTAAATACGATAAGGATAACAGTTCTTTATTGAATTCATTATTGAATTTAAAACAGAATATAGATGATTATCTGATTTAATATTTTAGAATGTAACCGTATTTCATAAAAATATAATTTATGCACGTAATATTATATTAAAAAATTCAAGTAACTAAAAAAAATTTAAATCTTTTCAAATTATATTGCGGATTACATTACATTAATCAATAGCTATTATATTTCATTTTACTTAATGATATTGAATTTATTTCCGACATGCAAAATTCCATAATATGTTCTTTAAATCTGAAAAGTGGAACAGAGAAAATCGATTATTTTTGAATGTCTTAGTGTCAAGTATTATATCTTAAAATAATAAGAAATATGGATACATTTAAAATTAGGGCATCAAAAACTGAAACGAAGTTGACATCATTTTCAATTTTTATACATTTTACAAAAAAGTTACTATTCGAAATTAATGTATCTATAATTATTTTCAATTCAATATGGATCCAGATTTTTTTGACACACACATTTATATTTTCCATTACTTCTTCATTTAATTTATTTTTTATTATAATTTATCTTTTAAAAGATCAAACCAGATTTAAAAACGGTTATTTCGATCATTACGAAAATAAAGTATGAATTAAGACATTTCTCCGAAATATTCTGGTTCAAGTATTTTTTGTATGTCTCATTTCTTATCCCATTTCTAATTATGATTGTTTGAAGGTTGTGTGTATCCGCTATAAATATTGAATTCATACCTATTCTTGGCGATGACCGCGACGCGAGCTTTTGACGTGATTTATCACGAAAAGCGATGGTGTGCGCGGACGGAAGGAAGCATCAGTTTGGTTTATCTTCTCTGATAAAATTGATTAACGCCGACGCAACGTTAAATTTAACTCGATACACGGTTTGCCATTATTAGTGATAAATTACTTGGCAGATTCCGTTTACGAGGGGCGGGAGCGTTGACTTCCTAAGTGGCGACGGTGTTGGCGCAGAGGATCTAAACGCAACGCGCCACTTCTGCCTCGGCCACTTGCTTTTCTTGTTTTTCTCAGCAAGAGCAACGTGTACCGTGTCCTCGTCTTTTTTTCGCCATTGGTCCTCGAAGGAAGAATAAATGAGGCGGCACTCGCGACAAGACAAGGCGCATGCCGCTTTGAAGTTATAAAACACTTTACCGTACGTTAACACCTAACCCTCGCGCCATTAATCGTCTTCTCAGCGGTATTCGCTCGTGTAAAAGCTCCTCCCCCCCCTCTCTCTCTCTCTCTCTGTGCTTTCAGAACTGCCTTGTGCCGCTGTGCAGGACTATTGCCTGTACCTTCGTTACTATTGCTTGCTAGTTTGTCCACTCTGTATGAAATTTTGTATCGTGTTTGATATATAAATCAATACTATATTTTTTAGTTGAAAAATTGAAGAAAAGAAATTTAAATTCTTTAATCTACAAAACAATTCATAACAGGAGATTATCATTAATTATGCTTGACTGATTGTTAATCTGTAGATAAAATCTCATATACACACTGAGAAGAATGGTTGAAAATGGATCAAAAAATTCTGATTAGAATTCCAATTATCACAACTAGAATTCTAATGGATTTAACCAAAAAATTCTGTTAAGTCCATTTTCAATCAGAATTCCAATTAATTCAACCAGACATTTTTTCAGTATGTAAAAAAGAATCTGTCGAAGTTTTCATCTATTCATGTTCAGAGATATAAAGCTTGATATAACATATGTATTATATATCATATATTTTTTGAGAGATTCATTATGAGAGATACTTCCTTTCTTCAAAACGTATGTTATCATAGTATATTATTTTAAAAAACGTATAAAATGTTTTATGCATTACAACTTCAATATATAAACGTAGCTATAACATTTTCTTCTTTGAAACGATCTCTTATACTCAGTCTGTCGCGCGATGTCACGTTTTTGATATTTATCGTATCCGAACATATGCGTGTGAAGGCAAGCGTGAAAGAGCGATCGAAACAAATCCGAGACATTCCTCGTGAAACGAACGATAAACGATTTCTATCACGGCGTGATGCATTTGAGACTGGTACTCGATTGAAAATTTACGAGGCTACCTTCGGCAACGATCTGGGAAAGGGTCTTCTTGATGCCGATGACCGTGCCGGCAGAAACGGTTTTATGGGAATTATCATATTCTAATTTTATGATAGCTTTTTCCTTTACGGCGAATTCGCCTTCCACACGTTTACGCCAAAAGTAAGCTTTTATTTTCCATAAACCTTAGGCTCCGCGCAAAGTAGATGCTGGATCATAAAAAAAGGCAGTAGATATATTGAAGCATTAAACTTCTTCTCTTCGTGCATGTGCCGATAAGATCTTGCCCATAAGTTTGAAGTAAGTTTCTGCATGAGGTGTTCACTCTCGTGGGGACATTTTCGTATATAGCTTGATTGCTTGATAAGTGTTCTACACGCAGAAAATAATGGATTAATTAATGTTTTTAATTTTTTATTCCTTTGAATTCCATTTTTTCTAAAATTACAGTAGTATATGTATACCTATTCTTTATTATATTATATACATGTATGTAGATATAAGGAGGAGTGGTAGAATCGTGAACATGTGCAGGGATAAATACGAACATATACTACTACAGTCAGAATAGTGATAACATCTCATTTCTCGTATAATCCAATGTACGCTTAATGCTGCATAACACATGACCATAAAACGCACACGCTATTTAAAGTAAATACTATTATACTTTTTCGATAATAATTTGATAGGAAGAATGGGAAAATTATTAACGAATTTAAGGGAAAAGTTAAATAAAGCCAACGATTATTTACCAATTATAGAAGTCTTTATAAAGAATATTGGCTTTAAACTATTATATAATAATTAACATTTATGTATTATTAATATAAATTATAATTTTAAATAAAAAAACCAATTGGACATTATCTCTTGTTACGATGGGTAATTTCAAATGGTAAAGGTTTTGTTTTTTGTTTAAAGTGCTTGTAGTTTATAGGTATTGATAATATATGAATATTAATTATTGTTCACAAAACCAAATAACTGTAACATATTTTGAATAAGGACTTCCATTAATTGATAAATAATCGTCGGCTTTATTTAACTTTTCTCTTCGCAATTCCTCTACTCTCATCTATATTTTGCTAATAAAATTTATTGTTAATTTAGTATTTATGAATTTAATTTTATTTAATAGTTCTTTATTATTAAAACGCGCAGGAAGATATTAATAAAATCAGTAGTACTTTCATGGTTTAATGAAAATTGCTGAAAGTTCTGTGATAATTATATCCAGTATTCAAACTTCTGCATTTGTTCTCAATTGCGTTATACATTAATAAAACAAATTATGTATTATTGTATCAATTGAATGTGAGACAGATTTAACTACGTGTAAATAGAACAATAGCTTTAATATAACATTTCCTTTGCAATTTCAGTAAAGTTCTACCGGCATGAAGTGAATTATATATTCTGAGAGATGAAAAGCTCTGCATTATTGTTTTCATATTTCTAGACAATAAAGCTTGTCAACGAACGAGCGACTCCACCACAGAAATAGCCGGTATGATTTTATATCTTTTTATTAAGAATAAAACAAACTATCTCAGGGTAAACTACAATGACATAATAATAATGAAATAAAATTACCTATATTTATATATGTAATGCAAATATGTACGCGTGTATATATTATAACAATATCTACTGAAAAAAAAAAATCTGAAACGCAGGCTGCGTTTATTTGCAGGCTTTCATCGCGCGTAAAAGAGAATGGGATGCGAACACGCGTGCAAGCGGATTACTGGCGGCGTGGAAGAGCAAGGCTCGGCCTCGCAATGCAGCCGATTATGCGCATAAATTAGCGACTGCTCTTACGATAGAGTAGAGCAAACGGGATGGGTTATCGGGCGGAGACGTGCGGTGGTAATCCGGCATCGGAAACGCATTAACAAATGTCAAGTCGCGCAACGCGGAGGGAGGATGAGAACGAGGGTGCAGGGTCGCTTTGCTGTAATCCACGTGGTAGCCGGATGCTACAAATCAAGTTTCAGGCCTCCTATCGGGCCAAACTTCAGCTTGATTTCTCCCTTCTACGATTTTTCGTTTCTTTCACTGATCATGTCTTTGGTCTCGCTGTCGGCGCAGCCACGGCAGAGCTGTCTGTTTCCGCATTCGACGCACTTCACGAAAATGCGAACACGGTAGTGAGATGCATTCGGTCCGCATTTCACTTTTTTAGAGACGCGATACAATGTATATCTACGACGATTGTCGACACCCAGCGGTTCTCAATCTCGTTTGCGAATAATTTCGTTTGCGAAGCAATCTCCGTCTTTGTGAACGCTACTTCCTTATTTAATAATTACGTGCTGCTGCAAAGAGCGTGGTTCTTTCCATGATGAAATATTCTATATTATTATTTCATTCATGTGATAATTACATTTTAATTACTTAAAAAAAGAGCAGGATATTTTTGCTTTTTAATCTAAGATCTTTTTTTATTATATTTGTCATATTAATAGAAATTGATTTCATTTTTAAACAGCTTTCGCGCGCGTACACTGTAAATTAGTTATATTAAGAAACATGACGTTTATATTCGTTGCCTTTTTGTGTGTAATAATTGGTTGTATATTCGGTTGTGTATCAAAAATATTTGTAAGTGGCTTATGCATATTTAGAAAAGAAAAGGGCAGTTTTTTATACACGCTTTAATAATCAACACAAATATCAACATTATACAATTTTTATAATAAATAGCAAAAACTCGTACTGCATCATAAAAGTTCTTCCAAGAAGAGAACAAGATAACTTTTATGAACTAATATGTTGTACTATTTGCACTATATTTATGAGCTCATTCTTCAAAGAATTGAGAATTAAAACTCTTGAAATTTAATGCGAAATGTTTAAGAATTTGTAAATAATCTTTATACACAAAATAATGTATAATAATATGACTAATGAATAACATAATACGACGTAGGCTGTTTTAATTATCACACATTTCTATCTCATAGAACGATTGCACTGATCATTGCATTTAATCCAGTTGCGTTTCGATGCCTGAATCAAATTGAATTATATATCGATTGCACATTTTCCAGCGCTGATTACGTATTTCACGCTCAGGTATTTCTCACCTAGCTTTGCGTGGAAATATCGATCGCGTCTACGACAGTAATTTCATTTCAAATTTAATAGTTTAAGCTTAACTTGTAGCCCATAACAGACTGTAACGACGTATTGCCGCTGCAATATTCATGAAATACGCGTATGTGAATGCAAGTGAAGACTCACGAACGATTGTTGCCACGGCTTCACCAAGGTATCTGAAAGTCGCATTAATAATGCATTGATTAATTATCCGCTCACGCGAAAGTATATACACGCTTGCGTGACACGCGCGCGTAAGCCTGATCGATTTCGTTTAGCGTACAATAAGTTACATCAACGTCCGATGTTGTCAATAATTTCATTATTGATGAAGTGGTTATTTTACATAAATGCGGATCATAATATTGAAACTAATAGATAACAGTGAGATTGCATCCGTTTACACAAATAAAGTGTATAAGTCAATATTTAAATAAAATAAAGTAAGATAAGCTGCTTTTCAGAATGACAATATTTGAATAATTATTTAAATATGCAGCGTTAAGTATATTAAAGAATTACAACAATGGTGGCTTACTTTAATTTTTTGTGAAAAATCTGTGTGACAAAAATATATGTGACAAATTTACTACTGAAATTAAAATCAAGTACTTTGGATTATTTTGTATGTATATAATTACGCGTGTAATTCTAAATAGATATACAATATATACATATGTACTGAAAAAAAGAATTTAATAATTACCAAATGTTTAATGAAATAATTAAATGTTTGGTTAGTATGATAAAAATTATTTTACTTTCCTAAATATTTAGTATTATCGGTATTTAGGAAAGTAAAATAATTTTTAGTGTTAATTGGCATTGAATGTTTAACATGCTGTAAGCGAAATTGCGTGAGACGCAAACAACGAATTCTCAAAGAAATAAGCGTGTTAACACGAGTGCTATTCAACGTGATATCAGAGTAATGTATAGGTGGGATGATCCATTTGTTGAAATGTTAGTCGTAGGTATATTCAACGCATGCAACGTGTGCCGCACGAAGAGGACATCACGCTCTTCCTGTAATCCACACACAGATTACGAAGTACCCTCTCGCTCCGCGAATCACCGTAATAATTGGTAATTACTGCGGAATCTCGGACTCGTTCGCCTTCTCTTCTCGATTCTGTTCCTACCTTCTATTCGCCTCTTTCGAGCTCCGCTGCAAAATTGCGGAATATGAGGCTGCGTTATAAGGCAAATGCTCTCCGTTTCCGCGATGGCCTGAGACAACCCTTTCTTGCTCGTGCTTGCGGTGAAATGCTGACAGTTATGTACCGTTATTCGCTCGAGTGTCCACTTAAATCAATCGCGTCCGGATGTGAGTGCATTTTGTCGCTCCGTGAGCATTTTGTGCGCGCATATATTTATATGCACTAGCGGTGTGGTCCGCAAGTTCCCATTAACTCGTGATGTTTCGGGCGTGCCGTTGAATGTGGTTTACGGTGCTTCGCGAATATATTATAGTCAGCCATGATTATTTAAGATGACGTTAGAATTTTAATGGTACATCCGTTTTACATGTGTTTTCGCTTGTCAATTAACTATCACTTATAAAGCACAAATATGCAAAATATAACTAAATTATAATAATTATTTGAGCTTTATTTTTTGTATTAATTTATTGTTAACTCGGTTGATTGATTCATTTGCTATTTAAAAAATGCTTAAACATTTAATTCTTTATGAACGGCGAATTTATGATCACTCTCTCTTATTTCATATACTGTTCGTTCGATTTTTGTGAAACTTGATCTGTGCCTGTAATTTAATAACGTTTCATTCTGAGTCTGCGATCAAAAATAAAAAGTTAAAAATGATTAATCTAATATGGACAGAATTTTAAAATATAATCTGATTATCACTCACTCACACACGCACACACACACACACAAACTCAATTTTAGATAATTTTTGATTGCGTAGTAACATCAAATTTCCAATTTCGCTTTATTTGAAGCTCATCAATGCTATGTAAATAATTAGTACTGATTTCCAAACCCTGATTATGAGCTCTGTGATATCAGAGCTTTTTCCATTGAAAGTTACCTACTATCTTTTTGAAATTCGACATTTTTAGATTACGTTCAAACTCAAGGATCAAAAATCTTCTAAAACCGTTTTATGATAATCAGAGTAGTTTTTTGAAATATAAATTTTAGAATTCTGAGAACAGAATTAAATTCAACAGTCTTTTAGAAAACAAGATATTCTTTAAGTTACTTTATTAGAAAGCTCCCGTTAAAATTAAAAGCTTAATCGCATATGAAATACAAAATGTAGCAAATGAAATTATTCACTTCTTAATTTACAATACATTTAATCAATATTTTATTTTTTATTAAAAGACGAGTATCTTTTGACATAATTTAGGTGTATTATTAAAAATTTAACAATTTTATAGAAGTAACGTCTACTTTCGCGTATATTGAACTTTCTGTAATTTAATATTACAATATCAAGTAACTTTATATAATGAACTAAAATTTGTAAGCTCAAGATTCTAGCAAAATGAGGAAAATGAGTTGATTTCTTATTTACTAGTATAAATATGAATTACAACAAATTACATTTACGTGATGCATAGATAAACTGTATAAAAACAATTCTGTTCTAGTGATATATCGCAGAGAGTAAGGGTTCTCTTAATTTTTCCATCCATTTTGATACGTTATCGAACGTTTGAACAGGTGTATCGTGCCGTTGAAGTTCACTCCAATTCTTCTGTATGATCGTGCATTCGGCAAATACACCGCAATGTTAATCCGAGTATCTGCAATAAAAATCATACGGTAGGCGAAGTCGAAATCCGGGCTGTCTTCCCTTTCCCCGACTAACCTCTCGTTTCGTCCCGCGAGATTTCTCACGAGGCTCTTCGTGCACTCGATACCTCATACATACATACATACATACATACAGCATCCCAATCTGCCTCCCTCGTTCTTCTCACCTCGAGTCTTGATCTGTCGGATGAGATCAAGGTCGTCTTACGTATTCCCTGATCAATTCGAGAGTCTCACGCGTAGCTCGCACCGCTCGAAGAGCGAAGAAAGAGACGTGCGAGAACGAATCCAAGAGAGCAGAGACAAGGTAGCATTCCTCTTTGTCTCTCATCTTCATAGTGAGCATTCGTGCGCGCGCGCGGACATAATGGAAACAAATCGTCCTTGGGTCGCGGGAGAACGACGGTCGGTCTCTCCCTTCTCGTACTCGCTGCCGCCGTTCTCTTACGTCGTATTTGATCTCAGTTGAATTGACGATACAAGGGATGCGGGTGGTCGGCGGCACCATCAGCAAGCGAAGCAAAACGCGGTCTTAACGAGCGGAGAGCGAGAACATGAGAGAAAGAAAGAGAACGAGAATAGGCCCATCAGAGGAAGTGGATTCGACGTGCCACGGAAAGCAGGGGGGATCTTGCGAAAGCGCCGAAGGGATCCATCGTCGCTTCGCGATGTCGAAGTTCACGAGGGTCTGTCGTCTACTAAAAGATGGACTTTTCGACACCGAGCGTAGAAGATTGCCGACGTGCTGATCTATTTCTTTCGAATGTATACGCACGTCTTACGAACTTTTATTTTTAAACGGACGCTGGTACATGAGCTTATATAATCGGACGCATCCTCGAGATAGATCGTTTTTTTTTATCAAATTTCACGGATACTTCGTGCTTGAAGTTTATCACTTTTTGTCAAATATTATCCGGTTGCTACTGGTAACGGAGAATCAATAACTTTAAGTACTGTCGGTATTTGTACTGAAAGATTAAGTTTAAACTAAGATTGATATCGAGGTTGAAAAGTAATGCGTTACCAACGTCGTTATCGTTACAATTACTTTTTTGCAGTAATGAATATATGACGTTACATTTTCTTATTTGTATAACGAGTAATGATAACGAGTTATTTTTATAAAGTAATAATAAACGGTTTATTAAGACTATATAATGTGCATACACGACATGTTGTGTATTTTATAAAGTAACTTTCTCAATTTTGATTAATACTTTGAAAGAACATACTTTGAAGCTAGAAATATAAATTAAGAAATAATTAATTTGATTTATTTTTGTTTTATAGGCATGTGAATTTGTAAAAACTATCTGATGGTGAAGTTTATCATTGAAAGTCTGATCAATTTAACTTAGAAGTTATTTTACTATCACGAAACGAGCTGCAAAGTTCATAATAGGTATTATCATATTTTACGCATTACTAAATGCAGAAACTTTCATCATCATAAAAAGGCCGTTGTAAAAATATAGATTTATATTTTATATTATATATACAAAAAGATTTAATAATAACGTTTCTAAAGAGGACAACTCGAGCTTGTCGCAAATAATATCTTTTTATTATATCTCGGAAAGCTTTTTACAAGTCTTCAAATTTTTTTTAATATTTAAGTTATCGAATTTATGTAAAAAATTAATTGCAAATAAAAATATCCGTATTAAAATCTGAGTCTTTCGAGTGAAAAGAAAACTTTATTCTTTCGTACATTGCGATTTTTTACGACTAATGCAGCTCTTTTTTTACGCCGCCGATTTTCACATTCGCTCGCACGAATTTCAAATCGTACGATGGAAACATCGTAGGGGTAAAGAGCTATAGTAATATTCCGCAAAAGAGATGGGACAATGTCGAGGTAGGAAAAAGCTCTCAAGAATCCCGAAGGGTTTTATTACCGTTATATGACGCCCGACGAACTTCGAAACGCCGAAAGTCCGTAGAAAATGCCGCAGTGAATTTTCGACTTGTCATTGCGAGGTGCTGAAATTCGTCGACTAGGTGATTCAAAGGCGGCTATCGTCTTACGACGCTTCGTCTTCGTCGTTTTCGAAACAAAGTACATAGTTTCATGGGTCAGAATGCCTCATAAGCAGCGATGACGGCTATAAACCTCCCGCTATTTTCGCTGTCCTGATAAAGTAAAGTGACACTGTCTGCCCTCATAGTTGATATGTTATATGAGTTAATTTATCCTTCTAGGAAATACTCTATGCCTTTTTCATGCTGCCGTAAGTCGAATTTATGAATATGATTTCAAAAATACCAAATAAAAACTAAAATTTAAATCACTTTTTATATTAAATAACAACATCATAAAATATATAAAATTAATATAAAATGTAATAATTTATAATTAATGTATTATTATTACCTTTTGTAACCATATAATATCCATGTATCTATCAAAAACAAATTATTAACGAAAAGCATAGTGTAATTAAAATGTAGAATATTTTAAAATGTAACCTCATGGAACGAACACGATTTAACATCAAGATCATAAATATTTTCCGTTTTATTCAGATCAAACTACATGTTGATTACATTTTGTAGAAAACATGTTGATGAAATCGCACAGCAGAAACGGCAAAGAACGTACTGAATTTATACGCGAAACAACCTAACAGTTATTCAGATATACATGTCGCGCGATGCAGTTTCCAATTACCGTTAAAACCGTATTGCAGAATTCGCGCGTTGGTGCCGCGCGATTCCAGCAGGCGCACAATGCGCATTGTGTTAGCGCCTCGAATGCGCAATACACGTGCAATCGGGAATGTACGAAGAGAAATGTACGCGCATTTCTGACGCATGTCGGGGAGGATCCCCCTGGGGTCGCACGTTGCACGGGCAAGGACGGAAACGTCAATCCTAGGATTTCGCTGGGACATTCTGACTGGCTATTTATGGAAACTTAACCCGCCCGTATACCAGTCCTCGGGGAAACCCCGGCCTCTTCTACATCCATGGTATTCCGTCGAGTATCTAACAGCCTACCGTGATGATCGCCGTTTATCAAGTGTCCTCTTTCCGAGCCGTTGAGCGAACTCTCTCTCTCTCTCCCCCCCTCCCTCCCCCTCCCACTCTTGCCTTTCTTTTCTTACTATTTTGCAATCCCTCGCGGTTTTTCCGCTTCGTTTTCCCAATCTCAACCTCGACCCTATCAAACCTCTGTCTTACAAATTCTGTCTTAACGAATCCCTGAGGAGGTTTCATCGATTTTAGTCCATAATTCGCGTTCAACCTATTCTATTGCGGACATCTCGCTCCCAGTGGAGCGGAGAATTTATCGGCTATTTCCGACAATTCGTGCCTATTATACACCGTCTAGGTGGAAAATGTTTCATTAATTTAGCACTGTCGCGTCACCATCGTTCTCGACAAAGTAACGAAGTTAATTTGTACCGCGACAAGGTGGATCGTATTATACCGTGTCGTGTTATATATACGTATATACTGGTCTTCTTGTTCTTTATTAAGACGACGAAGTCTTTCAATTTGTACTCCGCACCTGAAGCTATCTAGTAAAGTCGCGTCGATAAGAGACACCAGAAGTTCTCGATAACGTTCTCTGGCTTACGACGGCCAAAGTTCGTCGACTTCGACCGAGTTTTACTGCAGAAGTTTGGGTAAATGTTTGTCGAAAGAAACTCGTTTTTCTATTGTAGGAGAAACAATTATTTATTTTATACCTATATCTAAATATTGTGAAGCATAAAAATAACATTAATATCTAACGGTATGATAAAAATTAATCGTTTCAATTCTGATCATATACGGCATGAAATTGAGATTCGAAAAATATATAGATAATATTTTAACATCTAACTTTGACTTGCTTTAATCGTAATTGGCGCTTCTCTTACTTGGTTGAGAAATATATATTCAATACTTTTAAAGAATATTAGTAATTGTACACGGAGAGAGTTTTTTCTTAGAGTTTACCCCGAAAATATGATAGTCATAAGGCAACATTGCATTTAGAAGAATTTAAATGTAAATCTCTCTTATTCATTAATAAAACTACAATAAAATATAAAATAAACTTGATTAATTTTACTGAAGTGCATGGTAAAAATTTTTTAAATATTGTATTGTACCACAACTACCATGTTTTCAGAGTAAATTTTAAAAGAAAATTCTCTCCGTGTATATAATAATAATAGTAATATGCAAAACAGTAATTTGTGTTTTTATTCATCATCATAAAAATTTATTGAGCAAAGAGATTTATATTTATCATAATTGTCTTCGACGAATGTTTCCTTTTAAGTAGATCCGTTTATCGAACCAGCATTATCTATACATAATAGAAACAATGGATACTGCAATCGCTTTTCATCGCTAAATCAGAATGGTCAAGGAAGTTTGCGCTGTTCGCCCAAGAAGGGGGTCCGATAATGCGAATTCGCACAGTTTGCACGCAGCCGGAAGTGGATACGTGCTCGGCGTTGGTGCGTACCTGACGAAGAGAAATGACCAGCTAGACCAAACCATAAATCCAAGTGCGGCGAATTAATCGCGGCGGTGTCGGCGGCGGCATTGCCGAGCGAAACTCGTTGCAAACTAAACTAAACTAATCTAAACTCGTCCAGAACTGCCGCCAAGACTGTTGAGAAGCCTAAGATGGTGCGTATTTCGACGCTATACTGACTGCGCAACACATTTCCGGCACGCAATGATCTGTCAAGCTCATCTCTTTTGTTGAGTAGTGAAAATACGAGAAATGTTTATCACAAATGCATATATGCAATATTAACATTTCTAGTACAACATTGTTTTTGCTATAGAATTTAAAATCTGCATATGAAATAACTGAAATATTAAAACTATGGATAGATAGAGAAGGGTTTAAATTATTTGAAAGATTAGACTGCAAATTATTTTTATGTCAACTTTAAATGTACATCGTGCTTCATAAGGTCAGCACATCTAACATACGTGACCACGTGGTCGTGAATGGACTGGTATTGCTCACACGTAACACTCTCGTTTGAGAAAAACTTAATAAATTTATTGCGCGCATTTTACACCGTCTTACAGTAAATTAAAATATATTGTCGCACTGATATACTGGTCGCTATGATAACAAGAGTATTCGAAACATATTTTCCGGTAAAGCTGCCACGTTTATAACAACGAGAGAGAGGGAGGGGGAGGGAGAGAGAAGTGAGATATTTTAACTTAAGGTAGCAGGATGTGTAATGGAAGAATAGTTTGAAACGGACGTATGATGGTGTAATAACTCAATGGCGCGGAAGAATCATCTTCAGACCATTGTAATATGGGGAAACGCACGTCCCGTATTCTCCCATAGGACTTTATTACGCCTCTTATGCGAGGAATACATTTCCCATGATAATGCGACGGTGCTGGTTTATCACGCGGTGATGGGAGACGCGTACTTCGTGCGTGGAACACATGATAAATTTGATGAACTATCACATCTTGACAACGGCAAAATCAATTGAGCTGGCAGTTTATATCAGCCTACGCATGCTGGATATAACTAAAACTTCGTACGATTTTGTAACTCAAATTTAAATTTGTACTACGATCGTTTTTTTTATAAATACTGGTTCTGCAAACAGGGTGATTTGTTTTTCATGAATGGTTTTTAACTAAATTGAGTTAAAATGATAATTTTTTTTCATTTACTCTTCTACTTTTGTGTAATTTACGATAGATGTCCAAAATGAAACTAACTTACACGTATGTTACTCTCCAGTCTGAGGCAATGCCACGTAAATGACCATTCAACTTTTATGGAACTTTTTTTCGCGATATGATATATCCGTTTTTTCTTTTGAAGCAGCTAAATGGATACCGCGAATATACCAATCGTTTATCAGAGAATACTCTGCACGCTGCTTTGCGAAAAGCTTTTAGCCATTACAAGCCAGACGTGCATCGACAAAAGGGGCGAGAGGAACATCTAGCCGCGGGCTCTAGAGGATCAGAAACAACAATTAGCACAAAAATACGTTCATTGTGCTTAAATAAAGATGGCATTACTTCTGGGAAATTTAATGCAAAATTTGATGCAATGCTAAAAAAAATACCAGAATCTATGTGCATGTTTGTTTTACATATTTTATGGTAAATCGTTGTTTTGATTATAGTAATCATATTTTTCTATTTCATAATTTATATTATGTGGAACATAAACAATGAATATTTTAATTGCGAGAAAATATTTAAAATTTTCATTACGTTTGATTGTATGTATTGAAAACATAATATAGTATAGCGTATAATTCTTTCCAATATTCGTTTCTATCGGAAGATTGTATCTCCCTTTTTATTGATCCATTCGATGATTCAATAGATAAAACCTTTTTGCGGATGTTAGCACGAAGGTATGCGCCAACTTTGAGCGTGGCAAGCAAAGTTTCGAGTGTTTTGCTCAAAAGGATTTAGCAGGATCAAGCAACTACCCCTTTTAATTTAGCGGGCTTCGACGCTTCTGAAAGCCGAGGGATAGAAAGCTCGTTTCACGCTCGTTTTGCAAACGTCTCGACTCTATTTATTTCTCCGCTGGCGATTCCTCTGTGGAAGCTTAGATGTGATCCATTCGTATCTTTGTCATGAATAACTTTTCGGTTAAAAAAATGAAAAGGGCAATTTTCTGATATTTATTGCTCAGAGAATTTTAATGAATCTTGAAATTAAATACACGGTACATTTATATTCAGAAAAGAATTTTAAATGAGAACCTTGTAGAAAAGTTGCAGAAATATCTTACAAAAAATATCGAGCATTCTTGCCGATTTCCAATCAGACTATGTAATATTAACATTGAAATTCTTTATTATATACATATGTTTTTATTACATATAAACTTTGTAAACATATAAATATACGTTTTTCACCTTTTTCTTTACATAGAAAAGTTGATATATAGACTACACACATAGAATAATTAATTATTCTAAAAATTCTAAAGATGTTATATACATCATGAAAACTTCTCACAAAGTTACATTGTGCGAGTACTTTTTTTTTATATAATTAATAGATATTTTATTCGTGCGAATTTATCTTCTACGGAGGATAACCTGTATATCTTTTCGAGAAGGTTTGCAATCGCGAGTTCATAATTGCACTTTTCAGAACGGTATAGTCAGTTTCTTATCTAAGTTCTTGTGATGTCGTTCAATGGCTGTACAGCTATCTATACCACCGTCGTTAGGAATGGCGAGATCGAATAGCCAGTGAAAATGGCTCGGTTGAGCTTCCGTGCGGGATAAACGGGAACCGCTAACTTTATTCCCAACACGTGAGATTAACTCGACTCCGTAGCCGATGCCTTGCACTTACGTTCCTCCACACCCCATCCGCCTCTTAACCTTATTAAGCTCCCGAATCGGGTGAGTATCCTTTCGAGACCGTTCGAGAAATTGGGACGGTGGTGAGTCCCGCTTCCGGAGGTTCGTTAAGTTGAAACCACCTACGAGCGTCCACGAGGTACGTGTAATTGCACCTTCCGATCTCTTCTCTGTCGCTATCCTATCCATATATTTTTTCGTGTCGCTTGTCTTCAACATACAGAATTCATACTTTTGAGCTGTGTAGCGCACGTGCTGATGCAAATATCTGAAATATAAAATATTAAATATGACTTATATACTTCTTGTATTAATACAAATGTGGCATCTGGTCGAGATTATCGAGGGAGAAATGATGGGGTACGCTTGTGCATGTATGCAATTCCTATTTCACATGCACTTCCGTATAACGCATATGAAAAATCATTGTAAAATGCGAAACGTTTTATGTTCGCTTTTATGTTATTTTTTACGCCAAGCTGGACTTTAAACACGAAAACCGGAAAGTTAAGGAAACTTAAAGGTAAAAGGAAAGAGATTTTCCTGATATGAATGTAAAACGTACAATTATCCATGTAATCGATGCATGAATGTCTAATAATATGATTTATATTATGACTTAGGAATCCGATACTTGACTTAGATTGTAAGTAAAAATAGCACTTCAAATAAGAAGATAAGTTATAGAGCTATGAGTCATGTAATAGGTATTACACACATATCCAAGTCTAACAATACATATATTCTTTCTCCTTTATACTTATTTATATACATAAAGAAAAGAAAGTTGAAAGTATAGTAAGAAAAATGTTTAAAGTTTTCCTCTGCACGTCGAAATAGCAAAAGACCAAGCGTTATGAAAGAAGCATCACACATTGCGATAGTTATACCTCAAAGTTTGATCTGCGGACGAACTGCCAATTTGCTGATGCGGTCAATGTAGTCCCGATATCCGATGTCCGATCGTTACGATTAAAGATTCGCGATAACGCAATTAAGTACCTGGCCAAAGACGCCTTTCTACTCTCGTACTTGGGATTTAAATAAAATCAATTTGCGCGAGCGTAGGCAAATGTTGACTCAAGGCATTTCAATGTGGCTGACTGCACGAGAGAGGGCGAGTGCTTTCCTGCCGCAAAACGGAGGGAAATTGTAGGTAGGAACGGTTCTGCCTGGCGTTTCGAGCCATTTGCAAACCAAATTGCCATTATTGATGGTAATAACCATACAGTCGAGACCACCTCCCCCCGTATCCCCGCCTCATCCCTCCTCCCTGATTTCGTCCCTTTCTTCCCCGTTCTGATCCTAGGCAATCCGCGGCATACTTGACTCATCGGCGATGTATTGACGGTTGAAATGTTAACTATATTCTTTTATGTCAATACAATCTCCGTCGAGCACGGAGCTCTAACCCTTCTTCCATTTTTTTGTTCGTCAGCTTTCATTCCAATTTTTGTTAGACCGGTCTCTATCCATCTCTACGTTTGTACAGCAGATTTTCGATTTTTTACTTTTGCACGAACGAACTGCATGTCGAACCGTTCGAAAATCCGTGATTGCATTAATCATCGCACTAATCGTCACGACGACGCGGCAATGCGACCAATATTCTACGACTCTACGTTATCACACGTTTCGATAAAACAATTATTACTCGGAAAGCCCGATGAACGTGAATTGGTAATGATTAATGTATTATTAACAGCTGATTCACTTTTCGCGTCCGTATTAAGTCTCATTAATCATTATTAATCGAGTTGTAAACGCGATGATAACAATACGTCGCACTTATAGATATAATATGCAGCCGTTCGTTGGGCGATATAATTAAAGAATAACACAAGAGAGATTGGAAGAATATTATCGCAGTGATCTGACAGGATGAATAAAACTACTGAATGCAATACGTGTATCCTTACTCTACTCAGTGTTGGCAAATCCTTAATTCATTGGCGATGCCTTGACAAGAGGTTCCAAAGGGAGCCACTTTATAGTAGTCTTGCGCATATACGAACATGCTGCGATAAATCACGACGCGATGTCTTGATAACGAGAGAAAGAGGAGTCAAAACCGTAGTGAGAAAAAGAGGCAAAACAAAAAGAGAGAGATAACCTTTTTTGTCTAGAAAGTTTCTCTTAAAGCGAATAATATAGAGTGCATGTGAAGTGAATAAATATTTTAAATAGGTTTCAGATATCAAATTTAAATTCTAAAGTGAAAATGCAGATTATTAGCACGATAGATCAATTGAATTTGATCATTAGATCTCTTGATTACATCTCTCTTTTCGGTATATTGGAGATAAGAGAACTGACTACACGTTCGGATAATTTATTTAAATAAGTCAATCTTAATTAGGGAAAACAAGTGAAAAAGAAAAAGAGAGGAGGGGAGAAATGAGGGAAGGAAAGAGAAAAAAGAGAGGAAGTTAGAAATAGTATTTGATCTATTCGAAAAACAACAGTACGATTTCTTCTCACGAGGATTGTTTTTATTCTTCACTTTCACATCTCAGAATCAGATTCGTCGAAACGGAAAATCGTATTCGAAGACGAAGTCCGTCCGTCGGTTCTCGTGTTCTCACCAAAATCTTCTCTTCTTTCGCGATTTCTGACAAATCGATAAGGAACTTCTAATAACAACGATTTCATGAAATGGCATAATAAAACGTATTTCACTATATTCGAGCTCAATCGTTTCGTACTCGACTGTCGCGCCGAACGAAAAAGTCATTCGATTATTTCGGATCGCTGCGTATTACGAGATGAAGATACAGTTTCCGATAATTAATAGGCCAGAATTTTGTGGGCTTGATGTAAAATTTGCAATAACAATAATAGAAGATCTGGGTCAATCCATGCTTTAAATCACAATGGCAACTTGTTTATTGATTTCTTCTCACACGCAAAAAAATATTTTGCTGCTCCAGCTAGAATTATAGCTGTTTTTTGTATCTGATAGAAAATTATGTATCATACGCATAGAATTTATAGCACAAATTTAAATTCTATCTCTGTCATCTATATGATTAGGTGCAATACATATCCAATATCGCAGTACTTGCTAGAAATTTATCTATTTTAGCTATTTTTTGTACTTAGATAATTTTCGTTATATAACTCCAAGATCACTTTTTTGAGTGTATAATTGCCGTTTTTTTTTTATTTCCTCAGGCTATGTCGATTGCACGCTTTCTTACGAAAGTTCATGTATGCTCAGCTCTCTCTCTACGACTATATATTAAATTAAATTGCCGCGTTAAACGCGTGAAAAAACTCGGCAAGAAGAGGTGACAATGTGTTTCGCCGGTTGTGTCGCAACAAATTTCTATCTCTCGGTCGTATGTCGAGTGCAGCGTATCGAGAAGCAATTAACGTGCGTGGAGTTGTATACGGAGCGATGCACTCTAGCTTCCGGAACGAATAAAAAGCTTCGACGATTGACGCGATCAATAAGCGCGCCTTTAACGCGGCACGTTTTCTCTCTTTTTCTATCTCTTTTTAGTATCAGCGAAAATACGAATATTACAAAATTGTGTTTTTGGAAATTTTACGAGGAAAATTGTGATATAATAATTCTTTACAGAAAGTACTTTGTACAGAAAAAATTAATTTATATTATATTTGAAATACCGTGGAATCTTACTGCTTTTCAAACAACGTTGTTTCGTTATTCATATTTCGCTAATATAAAAACTTTCAGTAAAATAGATAAAAAAGTTTAATGCGATACATCGTAAAATAACATATAATATACTCGTTATTACTTATTTGAAGTATTTTACATTCTTAATATTTCCTCATCTATGTGACAAATAGTTCAACGATTAAGAATATCAATGAAACATATTGACAATTTGCTTAACAAAATTACAGTGAACGTTTCAAATTTGAACATTGTGGAACAACGTACGATTGAATGTAATTAGATTGCATGGCGAAATATCGCGAACAGATGAGTGATGGCAAAAAGTTATCAGACTGAATGCAAAATTGTCGGCCGTTAATCCTGATCCGAAATACTGAACTAATACCATTGATGTCCTATCTCTTAATCGTGAATACTGAAATTAGCGGGATGACCGACAGAGGAAAAGTAGGCCATGAGTATTGCTCGTCCTGAGCCATCTAAATGCAATCTAAATTTGACATTTGAGAATTTATCGTAATTAAACGCGATAATTATACTGCTACCAGCGAGAAAAAATTGCAAATCAATTATATGAATTCTTGACACTAATCGTTATCTCAGAGATTACTCCATTATTTCGATAGTGTCACAACTAAAAAATTAAGTTTCTCAGAAAAGGGCAAAAACTATTATTCCACTTGACTTTCTGTTAAATTGAAAAAAATATTTTTTATATTACCCTCTTTTTTTAAGTTGTGACGTTTTGACAATTTTTTATAAAGTTAAATTAGTCACTTTTGGTAAGAATGATAGGACAACGTTTACCTAACTCATTTGTAGTAATAACTCGAAAATTATTATATGTTCTTTGAGTTGTGTCATTTTTTAAGTAAGAGAATAAAAAGTTTTCTCTAAAAAGAAATTATCTCTTCACACATTCATTGTCCTGTATGTTAATTTTAATATCTCATTTATAATTATATTCTTCCATTTGCAATGTCCTCTTGCGATATGTATATCTATAGATATATGTATATCTACATATATACTTTTAAAAACGTTTGATCAAGCGAATAATTTCTTCTTCATGAATGTTCTGAAAACCATTCAATTTAAATTGAAACGAGTTTGGCATTAACTTATCGCTGTGGTATTGTAATGTAAGAAACCCGTGAATAATCTTCGCAAGCGAGAGAGATCTCGCATTACTCCTCGATTCATCTCGAGCTTCCGTTTGAATTGCGGAGGTATCAACGGAATGACACTGAAGAACTGTTTCATTCTCAAGTGCTTCCCCCGTCTGACACAGCTCGACGATCGTCTGGAAAATTACCTACAGCCTCTCTCCCTTCCCCCTCACTTTCCTCGCTTTCTTGTGTCTTTTCAACGTAAACCCCAGAAGAAATCACTGCGCTGACTGTAGGGAAGATTCGCGCGCGTAACATAATCGTGGAATCAAGGACAAGCGCTGATACGATCGCTAGGGGGGGGTGTAAGTTATGGGGTGTATCTTGCAATCCCCAAACGGCACGAATGGCGACAGTTCCGTCTGCTTCCTATAAAGCCAGAGCGTACGCTGGCCATACGGACGATTCGAGTCTCTGATTGCAAAATTCGATCGATTCCCTTCGATTGGCCCATTCGTTGTAACGTCCGATGGAAATCGCTTCTGCCGCGCCAGAATCGCAGCTTGCCAATCTTCATCGTTCCGCGGGCGATGCTGGGAGAACGGGATATAGAGGTTCGACGCGCTCTCGCTGACAAATGGGCTCCGGCCTTTGGGAAATGAGTGGTGACTCCGTTGCATGATCGCAATTATGCTCACAAGCTTATCTGCGATGTTTGCATTTAATATCAGTCTTTTGGGGCACAAATTATTTTTGCTGCTTTTACAGCAATCGATTTACGTTTCGCTCAGTGAAATTTCCGGATTATAAAACGTTCGATTTTATCTACTCAGTTGTTTTCTTTCAATTATTATCCTAATTTAATAATATATATGACATGATCTAGCAATAAAGTTTCGGATTGTAGCAATAAAAAAACACAGACATCTCATCATACCAAAATATTATATTTTATTTTTTGAAGTAGAGAGACTATTTAGAAGAATATGACGAGAGCTCTGAACATTCTAACTACGAATTTTAAAAAAATTTTGGGATTGTGTTAAAGATGTGTGAAATGTATTGATGTCATGAGAGATTATTATAAAAGGTAAAATACAACATTTTGTTATCTAAGATGTCTGTGTTTTTTATTGCTTAGTCCCGAAACTTTATTGTCACACTATGTATTTTTATTGTCCTCTCGAAATTAATACAAAATTTTGAAAAGTTTAATATCTTTATGAAACATGATATTATAAAGATGACCAGCGTGCGAAAAGATGATCTAGTATATTTTTGTTTTTCACATTATATATGTTATTACATATTTCATATTTTATTACATATTTTATATATTGTATATATTTCAATTCAGTTTTACTTCTTTATTCGCAAAGTTATACGTAGCTTTTACTTTTCCTAATCGTACCAGCCAGATGTGACATCGGCTTATCTCATTTTACATGAACAATAAATGTGATTTCTTCCTATCTTACACGAGGGCGGGATTTGGCAAAGCACTGAGAGGAAAATACGAATGAAAAATTCTATCCTCGAACTCTAGAAATGTGCTGGTTTACGTTTAGAGAGATGTTTTATCAGGAACAGTAGGGCAAACTGGATCGGTCCCGATCTTCTTCGCCACCTGCTACTCACTTGCCCCGTTCTCTACAATTCTTCGTCGAGCCGTGCAATTCACGTGACACATTTTGTTATTTCTCGTCGTTCGATACGGCGGAATAATAGAACGCTCTTGGATTCAACAGGATTTCTGTATGCTCCATATAGTCGTAAGAATAACGAGGCGCATGTATCGATTGTGCCAACTGAGAGACATGTGCACGTAAAATTTAAAACGTAATATTTCTAGATAAATTTTGATTCGTTTACATACATATGCATATCATTACAATTTTTTGCGTTGGGAAAGTAACTTAACTAGACATTTTATATCGTTTCATTTATTATTGGCCATACATTACAGGAATTATATCAAAGAAATGATTACAATACCATAAAAAAGCTACCTTTAATTTATATTTTTATTGCATAATAGGTAATTTTTAACGAGGCACATTTCAAACTTGTACAAATAATAATTCTTAGCAATTACTGTGAGAAATAAATTTGTGTACTTTAATCTACAGTAGCTTTAATCATTTCACGATTTAAGTTGTTTTGAATATTATTACGAAGTCATGCTCTTTTACTATTTTTTATATCTTGATTTTCTTCATTTTATAATTATTATATTCAAGATCTAACGAACTATGTATGACCAATAATATTTTATATATTATATTAAATTAAAATATCTTATATTACATTAAATTTATCTGCGCAATGTGCTATTAATTATACGTTGCTTTATTTCATTTATAGAAGGTAATAAAGTCTCTGTTTCAAGTGTAAAGGCATGGCTCAGGTGCGATCAGCCAGCTATTAAATTGCAATCTAAGTAGTCGCGCTATACCAACCGCGATAGTCCATGCGCTATCGACCCAACGTAATGTGGCCATTGACGAAATAACAGCAAAACTTGGTGACAATCGGATACTCGCGAGAGAGAACTCGCCCAATCTACCCCGCTTACGCTCGCTGCCGCTTGTTCCGTGCACCATTATCGTATATTCCGTACGGTATCGAACTTCCCCCGCAACCGACCGCACACGACAGTCACCGATATCTACGGTGGATGATACTAACGAAGCAGTATCGCACTCATAAAATGTTCCCCTCATGGCGGTTCTTTTTAACTGCGGAAATACGTGCGTTGTCGTATCAGTCCGATACGGACGAAACCAAAAAAAAGGCAGCAAACGATCGCGTCGTCGAATAGCTGAGCGCGAACGGAGTTACCTATTACTCTTGATTTTTCGTTGCGAGTGAAACGACATAAATGAGATAAATACGAATCGAATTTCATTTATGCGCACACGCACACGTATACCGCAATATTTGAATATTCCGGCGTTGAAACGGCGGGAACCTTTCTGCTGTGATAAATGGAACGCAAAATTTGCAGTGATGTAATAAATGTTAAGCGTCCGTGACGTTTGCACTTGCCTGGTATGTGTATGAGACATGATTTATATTCTATTTATTCTCTTGAACTTTTACAATGAATTGCCGCAACGGCGTGATAATGCGTGAAAGTGCTTAAGTTGTCGAAAAATTTGTTTTAATTTCCCAGATTTATTTATACGTTTCTTATTATAAAGCAGGAGATATAAAGAAAGCATAATCGTATAATGAAATAATTTTCTGTGTACTTTTGACGCTCGTTTGACGACATATCGAATACCTATAGATTTTCTGAACGTGCACATATTCCTATTCTTAAACATATCACCTACTTATACATATAACGGCAAACTCACGAGATAAATTCTTTGATGTTATTGTAAGACTTGTGATAAGTCAGAATAATTCTTTCACGTGTAATTTATCACTGACGGAATCTCGCAACCCATTTTTATAGCCGGCTTCAGGTGGTTAGCGGAAATATCGAAGGAGGTCGGAAAACCTAGGAAACTTTTCATTCCGATTTCTACTGGAACATGGTACGCGTACCGTTTTCCGGCCTCATAAATCCTGCCAACTTTTGCTTCGCAACATCGCCAGTGTTACACAGTGGGAAAATACCTACCTCAAAACCATAGAAATCGTTGACGTATGTATACGCTCGTGCCATGCGACCCCGTTTAGTCGAGTACTTTGATTCTGGTGCGCTTCTCGAATTAACATCTTTTTTCCGTTAATAAATCGTTTATAAATCAATCTTTTATATAATGTACAATATATATTTATATAATATACGATATATATATTATATATATCTCGTCGACTATATTAATTTTTAGAATATTTTCGTTAATGAATTTTATGAAAGCGATAGGAATAAAAAAGCTCTAGCACATAAAATCTGTGACGTCTTTCTTCATTTATAATATATTAAATATTTTTTTAATATCTTTTCATAATTTTAACTGTTTCCTTAAATATACATTTATTCGCAAACGCTACAACTAAAGAATTCCTATTTACATCTATTACGGGGTCACATCTTTAGATGCGCTACTTGGATAGTAACATTCCTTTGGCGCGGTCATCTGTTCACTGTAAATCTTTATTCAGTGAAGCTTCCCGAATCCTGTAGCTGCAATGTAGCAACAGTCTCTTCACTGGACGACGTGCACCATTGTGTACCATTCCGACACGTATCCTTGTCCGTTCGAGTGCGCTTTTGAGACGCGTTACAGAAAGAGAGACTGTAGAGAGGATGTATCTCCAACGTCGATACTGATCCTCTGACACAGGGGAGCCTTAAACTGCCGGCGAATAGAATCTGACGGAGCGAGGAGGAAACAACATGCTGAAACAGAAGTCTATACGTTCGACGTCGCAGGATCAGTCGTGTGTAAGTGAACGTATGTGCGTCCGTATAGCACCCAGCGTACCGTATCTTACCTACGGTCTGGTGTTATCGTGGTTGCGCAGCTTGCTCTATTCCACGGTTACGAATACCTAGTATCTGGTATGCAAATTTATCGCGGAAGCCGCATAAGTTTAGCATACATTTCTTGTTTTCGAGTGAGCTATAGAGAATCACGAATATAGAAGGAAGAAGAAAAAGAAAGAGGAAGAGGGAGAGGAAGGCAGAGAGAAAAAGAGAGACAGAAAGAATGTTAGCTAAACGTGAAGAGAATGCAGAAAGAAAAGAGGGCAGATACAAGCGATGGAACCGTGGAGTAGTAAAGAGCAAACGATGGGGACAAAACCAGGTTACTTGAAGTGGTATGGACTTCTGTGCTACTCATATTTTTTTTTTTTTTTGGATTTCAGTCTCCGCTTTACGACTCGTGGCGTACTGGCGACTGGGAGGAGGATACACGACAGGAGGAGGAAAAGGCCGAGTCGTGTATATCGTTCCTAGTTTTGTTTATAGTCTCCGCGTGAGGGTGGCTCATAGCGGCCAACGATGCGTTGAAACGGGTAGTCCGGACCATGCAGGACTTTGCAAATGGGGATGCAAACTGGCTTGCCTCCCCTTGTTCGTGGATCTTTGTGCGCGAATAACTCCGCCACAGGCCAACGGTCATTTAAAGGGGGCGGTCATTTCATGGTACTATTGTTGTTGCCCCTTTCCGTCGTGTCTCTCGACATGCCTCCTCTCTCGTAAGTCACGCTAATACAAATTCGTTGATCGAAGGGACGAGTTAGTCGCATTAATTCGATTGTTCTTGAAACGCGTTGTTTCCGATCCTAATTTAACAGTAGAACCGTCGATGGTCATTTTAGCTTTACTAATCATTTCAATTTTTTATTTTATATTAAATATTATACATTTATAAAATAATATATTGGAAATATGTGAATATAATACAAATAATATAAATAATAGCAAAATAAATTTTTATTAACCAAAAATAAAGGTAGAAAATTAGATTATTTTTTTATATTGACTTTCGATGTTTGATATTTTATCCTTCATGTTAATTACGTATTGATTGGAAATAAACTAACTTAAGTAGAAAATATGAGTATGTCGGGAATATTATCATACATCGAATCTTTAGCCTTTTGCACACTTTCGGATGCAATTTGTACCTTCAACAGTTCTAGCAGTTCTCGGCGGTTCTAATATTGATTAAGGGGTTATATATGTTTAGAGGGCTGAAAAAGCGATTTTTTTAGGATTTTTTTTAAACAAAATGAAACCATGTACATACATATGTTTAAGTTTGTATATCCAATAAAGTTATATTTGAAGTATATTTCAAAATTTTTTCGTACAAAAATATTCAATAATTGTGAATCTGTGCCGGTCTACGGAGACGTGTTTTAAAAAAAGTGGTTTTGCGGTGAGCAGCATAACTCGACAGGAACTCATCTGAAATCAGAAATCCAAAAAAATTTCATTAGTATATGACAATAGCTAGTGCTTAATCCTTCGTTTTTGGAAAATATTGATTAGAAATAAAATGGCGGTTCATTAAAGAAAAGTTTTCGATTTTTACCTTAAAAATTGTTCTTTTTTTCATTAATAAAAAAAACTACGCATTTAAAATATAAATCTTTCGATTAAACACGAGATATTCATGTCCAAATAAGTAAAAAAAATTTAGAAAGATCGATTCATTAGTTTTTGAGATATTTTGCTCACCAACTTAAAAAATGTAGTTTTGAGAAAAACGCGTAAAGTAAAAATTTAAAAAAATTTTGTTTTCTACTTACATGGTGTCATCTATTCCAGACCCATACAACAGCTTAATCGTAGGTTTGTACTATTAGACGAAAATTGAACGTACGAAGAATTATGATGACAAATACTGGGCGGAAAATGAGTTGCAGGTATTGCGATATACATTAAAGTATCACATATTTCTAGATATTTTTTTAACAATTGCGATACTCGAATCTGGAAGATCGAGAAATCACGGAATTCGGTTCGTTATTAGATAATTTTCTCGATTGTGTTTCACTTCTTTTTCTTCGGAAGATTAAGAGGACGGTGCCGTTCGTTGTAGACTTCATTGAAAAATGAAGCGCCGCGGGATATACTCGTCCGAGACACGCGCGCCTGTTCGATCGCCTCGCATGATCGCGGGTCGTAAATCAGGTTGGTGATTAAGGCACGCTTGTACATACACACCTACTGACAATCCAGCGATCGAGTGTGCACGGATGGAATTTTCGTCAGGGTGAAGAAAGAGCTAACGCCCCCGCCGCGCCGTCGCAGTTGGGGATAGTTTACTTCCAATACTGACTGCTTTCGACGTTCAACACTTTATCCTTCATGTTAGTTACATGTCGATACTTGAGAGTAAACTATCGAGTACAGTAGAGAATATAAGTATATCAGGAATATTACATCCTTTAGCCTCTTGCACATTTCCGGATGCAACAATTAATGTGTCTGTCCAATAATCATCAAAAAGAGTATAATTTTGATGGAGATATTTTTAAGAAAAATTTTTTAAAGAAATTATGATTGCATTTTATATCAGTATTTATGTCAAACTGATCCGAGTACCTATGCTGTTGTTCTGTGCTAATTTTTTATGTAACTTTAAAGATATTTATTTAATTTCATATAAGTATTAAGTATCTCTAAAAGACAGTTGATTTTTTCGGTTTTAAATTTGTGCTACATTATCCGTTAATTATATTAGTTTCTTGAAAAAAATTAAAGCTAAAGAACCGCATTATTGATTCTATTAAACAGCGATATCATTTTACATGAGAAAGAACATGAAAGAGACTCGCGCGATGTTCAAGGAAAAAAGGAAAAGTCAGTAAACGAGAAGCTTACTTACCCGTTGCTTTCATCGCATTTATACGTGCACGACTTTGGTTACCCGACTTTTTCCGACATATGACATTCGCGTTTCGCATTCCTTCGTTAAACGAAAGTTTCGTTCTCTCCTTCGCTTTTCGCCCAAGATTTTGTATCGTACGCATCCTTCCTACACTCCTCGCGTTACCTTCATCTGAATAAATCGGTATTTTCGTACGATACTTACGCGCTTGCGTGCACTCACGCGGTTTAATGAGAAGCGTAGCTTATTATATTTTTCAGGGAACGAGACGCGAAGATGATGAAAAGTCTCGACGTAGCATAGAAAGTGCATTTGCCTTTCTGTATAGGAGAGTGTTGATTGCGTCATGGCTCCTATTACGAACTTTGCACCGTTGCACTTACATACCTTTAGAGTAATTTAATTGGCGGGTGCGATATTCAATTTGCCCAGTCGATTAAGGCAAGTTAAATTTAATTTAATTGATCTTCAGAATTTAAACATAATATGCGATAGTAAATATTATTATATTTTAACACAATGAAATGATCGACAATTTTTTGTTATACGTGAAAACATATCGACATTGCGGTAATTACTAAAAGTATAATGAACAACTCTTAAAAAAATATGTGATATGTATGTTGGGCTGACTGTATTTATTACTATTCGTTGTTAAATCAGTAGATTGCATTTAATTTTTGTACAAAATGCAACAAGAGCGCTATGCTTGTTTTATATCGGACGATTATTCGGAGTGTGTTTCATATTTACTGTTTTTATGACTGGACAAAAATGCAATTTTATAGAGGGGAGTTAAAAAATATTTCAACGCTAATCGAAGAGTGAGAATATACATTGGAAAAGGATTTTATGTATATTCGAATTTACGGACATAGTTACAGTTTAATAACGATTGAAATGTATCTGAATTTCAAAATTAAGACTAATCGAATTTCAGGCATATCAGGCAACGTGATAAAACCTGAATTGAATAAATAATTATTATTTATTATTACCGTGTTTTCATATTCATGAATATTAATTTTTATATGTCCAATAAATTTCCGAAAAGTGCATCGATAATATCTATGCTCATTAATAATCTCATTATGTCAAAATATTAATCTCACGGGACACAGATTCTTTTCCTAAATATGCGATAATTATGAAGTTATTTATCGTTGAAAATTTGAAGGACGTAAAAAGAGTATCATTAAATATATTGAAGATTTATTTTTCGATTAATTACTATAATAATAAAAGATAATAACAATTTGTTTTAAAATTACCGTTAAAATAAATGAATTCATCATAAATGAACATAATTCTATTTGAACATAATTCTATCATTAATATCTGATTTTGATGACGATATATTGTTATTGAGTACAATAGTATATGCTACCATTCGAAAATTGCAAATTAAGGGTTACAACAAAATGCATAAGAATAACATAACATAACATAAGATCGTCTGGATCAATGAAACATATATAATCACCATATCGATTTACATAACAAGCTCTCATTGGTCTATATGATTTTATACTAGCTATACCTGTGCATTTTGTGTGTATAATATCTAATAAAAGTAGAAAGAAAAACCGCGAAAGCGATCGCAACACGTCTGTCGATTATTTTCACTTGCATTGCGAGCACTTCGTATGCGAGATATATCTGTACCTTTCGATATATCTATCGTTCGCGAGCGAGAACACGGCGAGGAATTTCGAGATTTTAATTTGCGTACCTACAAACAGGCGCCGGCAAATCTAGGTATGTGTTAGACAAACGTCGGCGCGGCTGCGTAAAACGACGATGAGAACGATGGCGAAAGGATGGAGTAGCTGATGCTGCGTTACGCGACGGATTGCAGTCGGATACGCAGGGAAACGCGCCGCGTAACGAGGTGTGTAGGCGCGGAATTTGTTATCCATACGTATGCACGTATACGTCTACATATATACGCCCGGCCGATATTTCACCCGATAAGCGTGCAGGATAGCGACGTGGTTGACGATGGCAAAAAGGGTGGTCGGAACACCACCGACCAAAAGGGAAGCTGGAAAGCAGATCGGATTCGCCGTTATTGCTCCTTTGAATCGGAATACCATGGCGATTCGTTCTCATCCCTCTTTCATTTTTCCCTCTAGTTATTCCTTTCGTTCTTTATCAGAGAGCGAGAGGAGTACCTTTTTCTCTTCCTTCCTCTCTTTTCCTCGTACGCTGCCTGGAACATACGCCGTCTGTAAATCTAGACGCGAATGCATCTCTGTCCGGATTACAAATCGAAAGCGGTTTAGCTACTTGCCTTTCATAAAGAGGAACGAACACGTACGCATAGACATACGTCCAATCTCGGTCTACCTTGGCGCTCCTGCGCTCTCCCGTTACCTCCGCGGAACGCGCTTCCTCCACCAGTACAGCGGGCCCTCGCGTTCGTCTTTTACATGCGCGTAGCAGCCGCGACTCGATTACACGGGAGAAATAAATCGAGTTCTACGTGAACGGACTTGACAATTCTGGAAAAACTCCGCCGGTAACCGCGGCTCGTAAAACAGACTTGTGGAATGTTAAGAAGACGCGCGCGCTTGGCAGAGGAAGTACTCATTATGTACATATTCAGAAATTCTTCGCGTTCCCGCATGCAATCGCGACACGTGTTATTGTTATAGTATTCGGCATACGCTTCAAGATTGCTAATGACTGGCGGTGCAATAGCATAAATGCGGTTAATTTTAGACCTTGAACTCTCGCATATTTATTGATGCGTTTCATTTATGCTTACCGATAAGCATCCCTTCGTATTTCCTGTAACGCGAAGAAAGAAGCAAATATAATTAAAATCTGTGTTAATATAATATTATTATATTATTTCATATGATAATATTAAAATTAAGTATGTAAATTATATGTTAATGACTTACAAAAACATGTTATTTTATTAGACTTTTAATGAAGCTTTAATATATGTTTAATATTTAAATTATATTTGTTTACAAAATTATTTGTTTTATTTAGAAAGGTTGAAAATCCTCCGTTTTTGCTTCATTCGATTATACTTGTAAATTATGTTTAATCTATTGTGAATTTTAGTAGCGGCATGTTAATTTTACAATTTGCCGATCTACATCTTTTTCCTCGGTGAATTTATATTTCATTGGCGAATACACCAGTCACGTTTCCAAGGTACGAGAAGTGAACCGCATCTCTAGCGCTGATTCGCTGTAATATAAACGAGCCTGAGAGTAATTCGTGACGGATACCGCGGAGTCATTCGCGGTGCGAATAAAGTCGAACGGTGCACGAGATACGAGGGAAGGAAAGCGAGAGAAGAATAAAAAAGAAAGAGACAAAAGAATTATCGAAGGAATAAGGAGGAAATATCTCTAGGCGGCAAAAGGAAGAAGCAGATCAACGAGATAAGTCCTTGCGGGCGCAATCCAACGAAGCCGTGAAACAAAGCTCCCTGTGGTTCCGGAAGCAGCTGGTAACGTGACTCGAGTGATTCAGCGAAACCATAACACTACCTTACTGCTAACTCCTTGTCTTCGCATTTTGCGTCTTGTATAGGATATGATAATCTCCGCATATTGCAATGCATGCCGTATACACGATGAGATATGAGAATATTAAGAGCATAAAGCGGCGTTTACAATGAGATTTTAAGGCGTAAAACTTAAGCTTAATCTTTAAGCCATAAGAAATTGACCGATCACAGTCGAATGTACAAAGGAGAATAATTGACTATAATTGCAATAGTGAATTTTTTATGGTTTAAGGCTTAAAATTAAGTTTTACGCCTTAAAATCTCATTGTAAACGTCGCTTTAGATAACACAGTTCCGCGCCGATCCAATATCGGAAGCGCTCTTAATGCCAAAGCGATATGTTTTGGATAATATTTACAGAGAGATTCACAGACATCGAATGAAATTCTTTCTTTGATTTCCATTCCTGC
>NW_017257294.1:4724776-4739478 GCF_001594055.1 Mycetomoellerius zeteki
AGAAATCATTCGTATTTCTAAAGAAGAGATTTGTGAGCATGAACACGAGATATATATTTCTAAAGTTGAAGCGAAATAATAATCATGGAGGTGGAATACATCCTTGCGAAAGAGTTGGAATCGGATTCCGGATAAATCCTTGAGGGTGCAATCTGGCCGAGTGGCGGAACAAAACGCGGCGCACCTGCGGACTAGGAAACACCTTGAGTAACGTGACTCGGGTGCCTTGCGATGAAACCATAATATTATCCGATACTCTTCATCTCGTTCATCCCTGCGCAATCACTGAGGACGAAGTGGAAAGAGACGCTTCCTGATAGCTGGCGAAATCGGATCGTGGGAAGGGAAAGCGTTTCGGCAATCGCGGGATAGAGACAAGGTCCGACGCCGTTAGGGGAGATGTCCGCTTCGTCCGCGAAGCGGATTACTGATAAATCCTCAACTGGCACATTCCGATCATTTATCGCCGATAAATCGCCAGACGTGCCGTTTAATTCCGTTAAAAATATATGTATACATCTCGTGCCCGCCATACGTCACGTCGTTTGTCCGAATCATGAATATGCGCGATGAAACCGAGAGGGCAAATAGCAAAATCACCCGTGCACATTTCATCTAGATACTTCGCGTTTCGTACACGAAAATATGATCCTGTTTTATATGTGTGATATTTAAATTCGAAATATTAAAAATGGAAACGATCGATCAGGTTGCTTGCGTTTTTCATTCGATACGATTTGTTATTGCTGCTACTAGGCACATTACTATGATGGAATTATTAATAGTATGATTCAGTTAAATTATAGTGGATATAAGCCCATAATTAATTTGCTCGACTATATCGCTACATATTAGTGGGAAATGGCTATTCGCGGCTTTATGTAACTTATATTTCAAAATATGATGAAATTAATATATTTAATGAATATATGAAATAAACTTTTTGCAACGGATATAATGGATATAACTAAATAACGACAAAAAACCTACAACTATTGGAAGAACTTCGATAAAATTGACTTTGAGTTTTGTCCCTCCTTATAGAGTCAACTAACTTGACACATGATTTGACTAAACTCACATTGCCTCGGTGGACCTAAGGTTCTCTTCATCTATTGCTGAAAATAAAATTTGAAAAACTTAAACTGTTTCTGAGAAATCTTGCAGATAGACGACTAATACTGAAATTATAAAGTAGTTTGCTATTTAATAATAGCAGAAATAATGTTACTTAAAAATGTAAGAATTCTATACGCGAACATAAATAACTGAAAAATATTATAAGCTATTTAAAATTTTGTATAACTTGTAATTTATTTCTTCATTATTACGCTAGGATCGTATCTAATATATAGAGATACATAAGTTATAAATTTTTCACGATACTACGCGATTTATTATATCCGATATGATTTAAGATGTGTTGCCACAAATCCTAATTTACCATATTGGTAAACTTCACTAAACCATCACGGAGCAAGTTCGTTGGATATTCCAGTTATCTCGTTTTCCTTTATATCGTCAGCGATTTTGTGCCAATGCTATATGATCGCGAATAAATCCTCCGGGATGCAATCTGGTCAACCTGTGACAGTGGCTCGTATTCCGAACACACATTTATCAAAGATGCAACATCTAGCCCCATTTAATCTGTACAGTTGAAACGTCACATCTTTGATAAATGCGAGCTCTAGATACACGGATTTGGATAACACAGCGCACTTCTACGGTCCTTGAAAGCGCAGTGGTAATAATTATGCGTCGATGAAAGCCAGCTGTCATTGCCTCCAACTTCAACATCTTCCTTGTTGGATCCGATTACTGATTATTACTTACACAGATATTTTTCAAATATTTCAAGAATTTATTCGTTACATAGTGTTAAAATGCGTTGATTTTCATAGAGATTATTTTTTGTGTGTGCATAAATCAATAGCGTCCATATCGCGTATTTTCAGACAACGAGAATGAACGTCATCATCGTGCAACATCTCGCGGTGTATGTTGCCCTCAGCGTACAGGTCTCAAGTGGCGAATAAATCTGAAATAAAGATCCTCGAGAGTGCAAACTAGACAAATTGGCGAAGCAGGACAAAGAGAGCGAGAGAGAGAAGAAAGGAGGGAGGGAGGGAAGGAGAGAGAGAGAGATAGGAGAGAGAGAGATGCGCGCGGACGGTAACGCGACTCAGGTGCGCCAATGAAACCATAATATTATCCCACGCTCTTCATCCCCGTCCCCTCGAGGCGGCTCTGCGTTTCATCCGCACCGGACGAGAGCGAGCGCCCGGTGAAATGTACGTTGCACGGATGCATACTGCCGCAACGCGGTATGCGTGTGGTACGGATAAAGAGATATAGCGGCCGCACGGAGTGGCGCGTTTAAACGCCACTACGCGTCCAAGGCGATGGAAAGTTTAGCCCTCAACCTTGTCCTATCCTGTCTTGTTGGATTTAAAGCACGGATAGTGCGGAGCGTATGGCCTGCCCTTGCAATATTGTCTCTAACTTAAGCCTTGGAAAATTGGTTCATTCATCTCGCTCGCGGAGACACTCGCCGATACAACGTATATCACGCTTGGAACAACACTTTCAGAAAGAGGTGATAGTGGGGCAACTTCCTCACGATTCTCCTGTTATTGAGCGTCTTCTCGTGGTGACTGTAAATAAATGATTGTAAAATATCCTGAAAAAGCGAGCCGCTTGTCATTGGATAACACCAGTTTTTTTATTTTAACAATCAGAGTGCGGTTAAGACAATTTGTCAATTTATTATATTGTTACGCGGGAATTAATATTCCTTTGTAGTGAAGCAAAATACAAAGCTTAAATAACATTTAACACTGTTGCTGAAAAGGCTATCTCTAAATTTACATAAAAGTATTTTATTGCTTAAAAATCGAATATATCCATTGCACGAATATGTGTGCTATTCGGCTAAAACAAACATTTTTGAAAAATTTCATAAACGAGCTAAACGAGCTTGGGGAATTGATTTTGTGATATGCATTTTTGTTGGAACGTTATTATTATGAAAAAAAGGATACATATTGATATTAAGCGCGATGTATTGCTGTATTTTAACACTAACACGAAATAATTAATATATTTATTAATTATACGTGTCTCATGTCATTGTTATCCACAAACGTGTACGATCGTAATATCAATACGTAATATTCATACGTCACGCGAGGGTATTAACTAGCAGCGAATTAGTGCACGTCATTATTTCCGTTAGCTCGTACCTCCTATATGGCTATATCTCCTCGCGAACGAGCACACACATATTTATCCGCGCAAATCCGTGGGTTTCGTCCGGGATTCATCCGCGAGACGAGAACTTTCGTCGAAAATACAACTGACGAAATAATTCCCGGCTAACTTTTCGCACCAACGCTGGTAGGTTTTCCCTGCCCGGAGGACTCACAAAGTGGATAATCGCATGAACGGAGAGTGCCGAGTGGAGAAAAAGGAAAAAGGCATTCTAGCGAGAAAGGCCGTCAAATGCGTAACGCAACGAAATATCTGATTTCGAGAGTTCGCGGACTCATTCTCGGAGTTCGAGGGCGAGCGGTGAGTTCGATCAGGCGTAAAGGATGGTTAAGGACAGGCGGACGAAAGGCAAAGTGAAGCGGGATGAGTTATCTCGACGGGAGCTTTCAGCCCGCACCGTAGACGTTTCAGCTACCGTGCAATTTTCGTTTCGCGTTGTGAAAGTTTCTACAAGGTTTGCGTCTTGAGTCCTTCTCCTTTTTCGCTTGGATATCAAATGGGTTTTCGCATTTTTACCGAAAGTCAACGTGATTTGGAAAATATATAGAGTCTCTCTCTCTCTCTCTCTCTCTCTCTCTCTCTCTCTCTCTCGCTCCCTCTCGCTCCCTCTGTTACCGAATTTTTAAAGTATCGACATTACAAGAGAAGAAACTGAGAACCATTATATTTGTCTTAATGTCTATCACTTATTGATTTTTATCGATTTGTGTTATGCTAGAGATATGATTAATAATATCTAGGAAGTCCAGATTTTTCTATTATAGGGTGTTTCCAAATTAAATGGCAAAACTTCGGGAGCGTGTAGAGGAGTAAAAAACTAAGAAAAAAAGTCCTATAGACATATGCTCCTTTTTGCTTTGTTTCGCAGGAAATCACGAAAAAAGAAAAAAATATATTTAATTTATTATTTTAATTATTTTATTTATAAACTTTTTAATGAAGATTTTGTTCGAAATGTGCACCTCTTGCAGCAATACAAGCATTGCATCTGTCAAACACGGCTCTTGTAGCAGCCAGGCACTGTTCTTGCGATATTCTGTTCGCTGCAGCTACGATACGATTTCTCAAATGTTGCTCTGATTGAATAGGCGAAGAATAAACTTCTTGCTTCAGAGTACCCCATGCATAGAAATCTAATGGCGTTAAGTCGGGCGAACGAGTTGCCCAATGTACTGCTCCTCCACGTCCAATCCATCGTTGTGGGAATTTTCTATCTAACCAGGTTCTAGCGACTCTGCTGTAATGAGCAGGGCATCCATCTAATTGAAACCACATTTCAGTACGTTGTTGTAATGGGATGTTTTCTAAATAGTCAGAAAATTCATTCTCCAAGAAATTTAGAAAACGGTCCCCATTTAATCTTGCAGGTAAAAAAAACGGTCCCACTAAAACGTCGTTCCAAATTCCAAGCCAGACATTAACAGAAAACTCTTGCTGAAATTTGTATTCTCTAACAGACCTGGGATTTTGATGAGCCCATATATGATAATTCCTTTGATTAATTATTCCACCTCTGGTAAATGTTGCCTCATCTGACCACATTATTTTAGATGGAAATAAAATATCATTGTGGCATGTCTGAAGGTACCAGTTACAAAAGTTCAATCTGTTCCAATGATCTTGAGGTAATAAATTTTGCACTTTTTGAATGTGGTAGGGATAGCGATTATCTCCTTTTACAGTTCGCCAAATTGTTTGTGGTGACACTCCCAATACAGCCGACGCATTCCGAACGCTGGTCTCAGGATGATTGTCAAAATGTTGTAAAATACGATTCCCTGCCTGCAAATCTCTTCGTAACGCTGCTTGAAATCGGTTGTTTTCTTGTCGAATTGAAAATGTTCCAGTCTCTCGCAATCTATTAAATGTCAACATAAACACTCTTCGGTTTGGCACTCTTCTGTTTGGAAATCGTCGTGCATATTCTCGCACCGCCTTTAAAGCATTACCGTTGCAGAAACCGTATACAAAAACCATATCAGCATATTCACTATTAGAATACGTACGCGGCATATTGCAAAAGACAAAATTCATCTACTGTTAAAGGCTTTCAAAGAGCGACTGACAAATTCATAACAGAAAGTGGAAAATGTAATCAAATATGTCGGTGCTAGATATGGCAAGAAATGTAAACATTTTTTTTCGATTTCTCTGAAACGGAGCAAAAACGAGCATATGTCTATAGGACTTTTTTTCTTAGTTTTTTACTCCTCTACACGCTCCCGAAGTTTTGCCATTTAATTTGGAAACACCCTGTATAGGTATTTCACCTAACAGAAGAGGCGAGCGCCTAAGCCAGTAGATGTATTGTCTATTCTTATTCGATTCGCCCTTATTCGGCCAATCTCTACGGCCAAACGGTCTATTTTAATTGAATTTTCAGGAAAAAGGGATGGTCCGAATTGACGTCTACGATGGAATTCGATGGAGGGGGAAGGAGAGCCTGGTTAGCTCTCGCGTTCGTACGATCGTTCGTTCGTTCGTTCTCGATTGTAGCTCGCGGCTGAAACCACCAATAAAGTAATTCCGGTTAAAGGCAATCGTGCCAAAGGTACTTCACTTACTCGTCCTCTTGAAATGCTATTAAATGCCAAGGGTATCGTGAGAGCGGTCGAACGTATTCGTGAAAAACGATATTCGCACTTTTCATTGATGCTAGGGCAAGTGTTGAAGTGAAATTATTATAAAATGTACGTCTGTTGTAATTAAAAACTTTAAAGCAGTTTTGTCTGTCGGGAGGCCTCTCATTCCTGGATTTTGCAGAAGTAATTTCAGTAAGTTTGTTATTTATAGGCTTGCTTTACAGATAAGAGAATTTTATGTATCAACAAGCTAATTATACTGAGGAATAGTTTTTTTTTTAGATTTGTTGCAAAAGATAAGAAAGACATTATTATAACAAATTACGATTTTTAATTCCTTTCTTTGTACAGACAATATAATTTTAATCGATGCGGGTATGTTATAAAAGACTACCACGTTACAGCATGTGACGTATCTCACTTTAAAGATACACATACTAAAGGACGTATAGACTTTTGCATAACGCATAAGACATAAGAGAATCAATCAATCAGAGTTTATTTTCATCCCCATTTCTCGTTCTATGAACTTTACATAGTGTATAATGCGTTCTGTAGAAGTCTGTGCTTCCGGCTTAAAAATTCAAGAGTAAAACGGGCAACATCGTTGGCTTAATCAGACGGTTATCAGCGAGTTATTAATCCCGCAAGGCCGTGATAATTTTTCCCCACCTACCTACGAGGACATATGTACGTCATTGCGGGAAAAATTTTAATTAACAGGAATTTGTTAATTAGTTTGTAAAACCAATAATCGTACGACGTGTACAATGAGTTCATTTTTACACACCGTCATATCGACGTATTTCATCGCATAGCGAGGAATGCGAAAAAATGCGATCATTAACCGGTATATTTACTTTAAAATTTTATTGAAAATTGATTTATATTATCCAAGTATATATTATAATTATAGGACGTCAGTTATGACGTGAAAGGACGGAAGTAATAAAGCACAAATTGATAAGTCAGTGTTGCAATGAAATTTCGAAGTTAGTCACTGAACGACACTACTCTCGAAACTTGACAAAGTAATTGTGAGATCAGCCATTAAATCGAATTAAAAGGAAGGGAAGCTTAATGCAATTAACAAGAAAGACTGGCACATAGGTAGAACAGGAGTAGAAAAGGAGCGAGGAGTGAGAAAGACAAACTGTTGACGAGAAAGTGGAAAAGAGATTGAGACTTCATCACCGTTAATGTTAATTAACGTCAATTACAATTGATCGAAAATACGCTTAAAATATGCAACTCTGTGACTAATAACTACAGATACAGCATTAACATGAAACGCGGAAAATTATATTAGTGATTTTTGTTTTTTCTTCTGTTTATTCTGTTCGTTATGGAAGTCGGTCTTTGACCTCCGTGTGAACGATTTACCTATATATTTCCCTCAAAGTGTAAAACTTCACGTGCGTAATTAAGACAAGAAACATTTATTCTTTCATCCTATTTAAATAAAATTAAAAAAATAATATATAGATTATGTTGCCGAATGCGTACTGGTTACCTAAATCGTACTTCATCAATATTTTACATTATTAGTTAATATAGGCAATATTTAATAACAATAATACAAAATATATGAGAAATGAGTAATATAGACAAAATTATAATAGCCTACATCTCGTTTTATGGATATTAACGGCGTTTTAATAAATCAGGTACATCTGATATTAATTTTTAATCAACTCATGTAGCTGATAACAACGCGATAATTTAATTTTATTATAAATTTTTGTATTTTTATGAAAGAAGATTTATTGTAGAGTATTTTATATTCACTGTATATACATATTTGCAACCATTGTAAAGATTAAATCGATATTTTTACAAAATTCATCAAGTTTTCTAAATCGTATCATCAAAAGATAGGCTGATAACTGACAATAATAAAACTAATAATTGATATCAATGTAAATATCAAGTGCAAAAATACATTTAAGCAAAATTTTTTTGGTGTAATTTGTTTTTTCATTATTGCTATTTAATAATTATAAAATATTTGATTTTTTTCAATAAATTATTAAAATTAGATATTAATTAATTATTAGGTATTAATTAATGACTTCTTTTATTAATCTTATATTTTTAATTGTTTCCATTCATAAATTCAATATTTTCAAAGGAAATACGATAAAAAATACCTATAGATACATGTTGCAAAAAATACGATTTAGGCGACCGGTTGCCTAAATCGTATTTTTTGCAACATGTTAGGAAAAGATTTATAACAAATTAATTTGTTATTGGTGGAAAGTTAAACATGTAATAATAAATGTCCAAAACCTCAAGCTACAATTTCTAATGTTCATTTGCATACAAAACAGTGCCAAATGGAAAATATAATAAAAAATAGGTTAAGTGAAGTGGTACGCATTCGAACTTTCCCCTATATTATAGAAAGGAAACGAAATTTGAAATGAAATTAATTTTATATTAGTACAACATTTACGCTTGAACTTTACTTTTCAATATGTGATAATTTCATTTACAAGTACGAGATCATGTACTCGCATGTAATGTATATTATAACTTGTCCGCCGATGTTTATCTCTTTCTCATCATTTCGCATCTATTTTTAAATATAAGCATTTTTCTTTAGACTTACTTTCGAATATATGTGCGTTTTATCAAATTCCATATGTTTGAATAATTCTCAGTTAACTTTAAACTGTATGTTATATTTTTATTGTAAGAGTTTCAACTTTATCAGTATCAGAGTGCCTGTATATTCACTGCGCGTTTATAATTTGATATTTCATTACTATTTTTTACTGTATTATCATATTTTAACCTGATATTAAAACGATACATGACGGACTTCAGATATCATAAATATAACATTATTTTCACAATTATTTTGTGTCTGTCATGAACGTATTACTTTTTTCGTTTTTTCAGCTTTTCCTTATTTTCGAAAAAGTAATTTTCTATATAGAAAATAAAAAGGATTAAGTATATAATAGTCACATTTTAGAAAATTTATTATTAGAGAATAAAGAGATATTATTATTAATAAAATTTTTATTTTTAAATATACTTATACTTAAACTAACATTCGCTATCATTACGTGTTTTTCCTTGTTGCTCATTTTGTTTTATAATTTTTTTTCTTTTATAAACGTATTGTGAACATATTTGAAAATTTTATATCGCTACGAAATAATATTTATTGTATGAAATGTGAAGTAAAAAAATAGAAGGATTAATATTACGCTATTTTTTAATTCCTATTTTAATAGTTATATTTCTGTCTACAATCGAAAAATATGTAATTGTGTAACGTGTGTAAAACTTTATTTGACAATATTTTATTATGAGTTTTTCTCTGTAAAACTGCTAAATGAATATGAGTATGAAGTGAACTTTACAAGAATTGATATTTGAAGTTATTTGAAACTGTTAATTTTTGTGAAATTTTAAAGGATAAAAAACGACATTTACGAGTTAAATTTTTACGTTTTTAATTAATATTTATTATAATAATACGAATTATTGTTCAACTTTGTTAATGTTTATTAAAAAAACGTTAAATTCGCTACATGAAGTTAATTTATGTAATATTAAATTGTCCATTGCGTGTAATGTTTTAAAATTATAATATAGTGCTTTATGATACTTGTGAGCTTTACATTTAATAGGATTATATCTGATGATAAATTTATCTCCTATTTTACAGTCATGTCAATATCCTCTTTTCGCATGTTTAACGTTAAATTATATATACATTATATACATATGTATATATATCGGATTGACTCATATTATATTTGGCTTCATCAACGCCACGGTTAATAGATTTGATGCTACTTAAATTTGTGCATCGAGCAATTTTCTCGAGAGGAAGAGTTCTCTACCTTCGCACTCTGATGATTTTTCGCACTTTGATGAGGGGATTCCATCAATGATAGAGTGAGATATCGATGTAGATACTGGCAAGGTCGGGGGAACGTGAGAGTTCACTCATTTTCCGACATCTCGTATTGTAGTTGAAATTGATTTGGGGATTGTCATCACCAGTATTTGAACGATACCTTGTGATAGGCTCTTATTTGAACGAATCGCTATGCTTGGATCTATGTGTGCTTATATTTCGATTTATTATATCACATATCTAAATGTTACGTAACAATCGCTTAATTATCAGTTAATTTTTGCGAGTTGATTATTAATATAAATTTTAATATATTTTTTTTATGTATTATGAATTTAAACGTAAAGAAAGTTTAAATACACTCAAAGAAAGAAAAGACAATTGTGTGTATTTTCACATTGTGGGTAATTATTGAATCGCTAATATCTATTGGCATTTATCGCGAAATTTTGTGAAATCGATGAAAATCAAAATGCTGATATTGGAGATTCATTAAGCGGCTATTCTGTTACACAATTCCAATACGAATTTTTTACGATCAAATATCTATTGAGAGGGCGTTGTAGCTGAATACCTCGATGAATTTATTCGTACAAATTAAGCCGAAAGAGCGATAATCAAAACCGATTGCGCGTAATTTAACAGTAAACAAAATTTAGGTAACGTTATTAACAATTTGTAAAGGCGAAACGCGTATAAATGTATCATTGGATGACGATTTCCAGTCTCATGAAATTTTATGTTGACAAGAAACAAAATATTGGAAAAGTAGAATTCTATAATATTGTTTGTAATTACTGTATTCCTAAATGTCTCTTTATAGTATATATTTTATTATATAATTTAAAATAAAAAAATACATAATTACATATTTATTATACAATTTTAAATAGGAGTGAACAATTTTATAAATGAAATTTGATTCATGGAAGATTAATCACGCCGGCTGCATTGTTCACAAATGAGCAGTGACATTTCATAACAATTATCTTGCCCATTAATTTCCGTATTTCCCCAGGCGGTCTCTTGTTTCGTCCGTTGTCCAAAATTGCATTGCGGCGCGCGACACGTTTTCTTGTTCGCTTCTTTCTCTGTGGCTAAATGCGAACACGGCCGTTGCGGTGCGTTGAATACAAAACGTTTGGCGCTTATCCGGGCCGTCGACGAACGAGAAAGTCCGCGAAAACCTGTGCGTGCTGCGGGGCCGTTAGTGGAGGCACTGCTTTCGTTTCCGTACACATCGATACACAGACAATCCCGCGATCACCCCAGGGGCAATGGTAATTCTAGGATAATTCCAATTTCGAGTGGTAATTTTGTTGCGCAATTCGTGTCGAGGAAGGAATACGATATCACGAGAACCGGCCATATCGCCGCGATGCAGACAGCTGTGACGGTGATTCGGTCGATGGTCGATCGACATGCGAGACGGTCGCTTGTCCTCTTAATAACAGGACAAGGTACTTGGTATCCTCTATTTGGTTGATGCTCTAAACTACTATCCAGCAAACTAGATTTCACGAATTTACTCAATGCGATGCTTCAAATAAAAACCTTGTTGAATTAAATCGATGAATAACTCAGGAAGAAAAAATGAATATCTTACACACAAGAAGTGAAACGAATAAATTATAAAATAAAAAAAATACAATAAAAAGATTATAAGAAATAAAATTGATGTACTATTTATAAGAAGTTTATAAGATTTATTATAGGTATAGTCATATATTTTAAAATAACATTTTTATTATAATTTGTTATTATTTAACTAAATTTATTACGTTAACAGATACCATGTACCTATTTTATTGATTTATACAAATAATTCGCGTATTTTATGATATTTTAAATAGAAAATATAGACATTTAAAAATACGATTCTTAAAACTACCTCACAATCGCAAGCCAAACCGTACTGTTCGTACAGAGCAAATTGGGGTTCAACAGCTTCCTGTCCAACGGAAAGAGACCTGTTTCCTATTCTGAGATATTGTGGCAGTTTTATAGTCGGTACTTCCCACGTACGAAATAACGTTTTGTACGAAGAACGTGCCTGGAACTCAGCATTGCGATATCAAACGGCACAATTCAGTGTCGGACAGAACATCGGTGCTCTTCTACGATTGTAACCTATTTCAACTGGGCAACGTAGATCCACCGACCTTCTATATCACGACTCGATCCGTATACGTAATCGTTTGCGATTTGTAGCAGCTGCGCTGTAAATGACTTCTCTTTTGTCACGTATAAAGTTATATGTAAAAGACGGGTATTTTTAAAGATTGCTTTTAATAGATTGTCCACGCACACATCGCTGCTCTCGAACGGTTTTTTTTCGTAGGGGAAGGAAAAAAAATAAAAAATCTATTTGTTTTTATTTTGCGCTATTGTTTTTTTATAGCCCGATGCATTGATATTTTATATTTATATTTTTACTGGACATTATAATGTGACCGAATATTCCGATAATTTATGTAATATTGCTTGTTGTTTACATTGAAAATGACCCGATCGGTGTCGAAACGTTTGTATGAAAGATTATTAAATATTCTTTATTTTGTAACTGGTTCGTAGTCCTACTTTTATTTATTGATTTATATTATCATTTCTCCTCAGAGACGGAGAATAAAAATTTTAAAAAACAAAAAAGATTGTAGGAAAAAGTTAAAAAATCAACAAATCAATTAGAAGAAAACAGTCTTTAAAATCGTTTTATAATGAAGACATTTAAATACATTTGATGAATATAAAAATTTTTACGAAGTATATCAATTCTTTTAAGATCACAATCGAGTTAACCGTTCAAAATAACAAAAATGCATTAGCTTCTATGTATTATACGATTGTATTATTAGCGGTATATTAAATTATGAATGATTTATAAATAATAACAACCATAAACGCGTAAAAATTGCCTCTGCACGACAATGCTAAAATTAAATGCACGTCACAATTGTTCATTTGTGTTTCATATTTAAATGCAATAATTTCGTACACGTATTATTGAAACGCGTGCAATTTCCGTATATTATGCATAAACTTAGTGAGCTTTTGCGCGAAGCTGCGTGCTCCGTTCATGAATTACGAAATAGCATACGCAATGCTACCAATCGTCGATACGACCACGTCTACCGGAGAATATATCTACCATCCCTCGATGCCAGCCTCGATATTAGGCCATATTTCGTCGATCCAGGTAGTGGTTTGCCCGAGTCAATTTAATCGAGGCGCTACATGTAGGTATATGTACTAACGGTCTATCTCCTGAGTAAACTCGCGTGCAATAGATATGCTTGTTTCCTATTTTCTATAGCGAATGCGTTGAAATTGAAAATCGCACTACCACGAGGCTATCGATTCATCGATAGTCTCTTTCACAAAAATTGACTGTGGCATTTATTATTTTTAATAGCACAGATATCTTTTAGTAGTCGTCACATTATTCAATATGAAACTTTAAATTATGACATGAGGTCATTCTGACGTGTCTGTGTGTGTGTGTGTGTATTTTCTCTTTTTATTTTATAAATTAAAATATCTTCTCTTCTTCATATTATATTTCTCCGTCATATGTTGATTTTTTAAATTTATTTTTAATAAAATGGTACTTTATTAAGATAAAAATCCTAATAGTTTCTTGAAAAGTACAATTAATTATTATTTTTGCTTCATATTTTATAACTATATAATGTAATAATAGGTATACTTTTGAGTATTAACTGGAATTTTATTATTTTTACAAATGATTATATAAAACACTATGGTCGAAAAAATTGATCAAAATCAGGCGTTAATCGTGTAGAACGAGTTTTGGCGAAAAGGGCTTTTGGTTGAATTTAAGCGGTTCGCGATTGTCATTCGTTACATTCGATCTTTTTACGTCATCCGACAGAGGAAAAGCTCGCGATGAAGAAAGATCGTTTCTGGACTTTGGCAACTCCTTCGAAGACTTTCTTAATTACGAGCGGAACGCGATAAGATTGGGGCGGGGAAAAGAGGTTGGACGCAAGACTTTCATCTAAACGAGGAAAGTATCGATTCTTACTTCCACGAAAGGGAATCTGAAAACTTTTATCTTAATTGTCATAGCTCCGCTAAAGTCTATTGTTCTATCGTTTCCGTCTCTGTTCTCTCGTTTGACTCGCCATTGCTCGATTAATCTACGATTCTTTTCTAATGTTTTTCAAATGAAGTGATACAGCCCGTTAAAATGTCTGCCATTTGTGGACGATAATTTTTATTCACGCAGAGTAATTCGAAATTAAATCTTCCAATTAACTGCTGATTTAAATTTTTGTATACAAATAATGTATACATATATGTATTATATAAACACATGATTTAACTTCTATAAGAGAAGAAGAACTTTTAGAAGTGCGCTTCTTAAATAGATTCATCGAATAGTACAGATTTAATTAAATTGGAAATTTGGGGACAACTAAATGCATTATTATTAATAGAACAAACAAATTGTACCTCAATAATTAATTATTTATTAACTTTAAGAACCTTCTGAATAACCATCAAACTATCGATGACAATATATTTTACTCACAGCTATTACATTATGAGAGAAAGATTCGTATATTACATCCATTTAGAAATTTGCATATCCAAATCAGTTTGGCAACTTTGCGCGGCTAATATGTTTACGTCTATTAGCTTATTTGGTTAACAAGCTATGGTGAGGGAAACTTGCGACGTGCTCGTCAAACAACTGGCACACTTGCTGAGCACGAGTTAGATTCGGCGGTGTGCAACCACTTTAAACGTGGAAACCTTGGAACCGTGCGTTTACGCCCGTCGGGTAGAAGTACTCGGCGGCAATTTTGCCGCGGCGTCAAATCCGGCGAATCTGCTCGCCGTTCATCTCGCTAATGCATTATAATCCCAGACGTAGATCGAAGCCGAGGAATTGCGCGTGGCGAGTGTTAACCGAGCACAGGAATGTAAAGCTCTGAGAGCGT